>NC_057812.1:281203348-281210854 GCF_018294505.1 Triticum aestivum | reverse complement strand
TGCGGGAGGAGAGAGAGGGCGGCGGGATGACGTGGTGCAGCCGGATTCGTCGGCGGCGGCTGGACATGTCCGGGCACGGTGGCGATTTCGTCCGGGCGCGAGGTAGAGGAAGGCTAGGGTTTCGTCCGCGAATTTGACGGGATGCACATATTTATAGGTAGAGGGAGCTAGGAGAGTCCAAATGAGGTACGGTTTTATGCCACGCAATCGTGATCAAACGACCGAGAGGATGGAGGGGGTTTTGGTGGGTTTTGGGCCACTTTGGAGGGGTGTTGGGCTGCAACACACACGAGGCCTTTTCGGTTCCTCGGTTAATCGTTGGGGTATCAAACGAAGTCCAAATGGCACGAAACTTGACAGGTGGTCTACCGGTAGTAAACCAAGGCCGCATGACAAGTCTCGGTCCAATACGAAAATGTTTAACACCCGCACACGAAAAGAGGTAGAGAGGGACACAGGATGACATATGAGCGCTGGAATGCAAAACGGACAACGGGGAAAATGCTCGGACACATGAGATGAATATGTATGCAAATGAAATGCACATGATGACATGATATGACATGCATGACACGCAAGCAATGATAAGGCAACAACAGCGAATAACTGGAGAACACCTGGCACATCGGTCTCGGGGCGCTACAACACTCCACCACTACGAGAGGACCTCGTCCCGAGATCTAGAATGGCACTGGAGGGAAAACATAAGAGAAAGAGAAGAGGTAAAACTAAGTTGCTTCTTTGACAAACGAGTGAAACCACGAACCTTGAGAGGTTAAGCCATTGAAAGAAAGAATACAACGAAGATGAACAAATTTGAAAGCACTCTGTTAGGAAAAGGAACAAGGAAGAACAAATTCGAACATCACTCCGGTTGGAAAGATATGCAAGGCTTGATAACATGAAAGAACTTGAGCAGCGGGCACACACTCCGGTTAAATGAATAGGCACGAAAAGAAGACGATCCATTCAAAACCAGAAGATGGGTTGAAGAGAGCAACATGACACTACCTCCGGGAGAAAGAAGTAGAAGATAGATAATTGAAATAAAAGGATGGAGAATAAAATGCCGACTTCTACCACCAAAGAGCTTGAAAGGCATCTTTAGGAGAAGGATCGAACGGAGTTGTTGGAAAACCAACAACGAAAAGAACAAGGTTGTAGTGGGCTTATGGAAAACATCTCGAAATTATGAGGTGAAATTCTGCCACTCACGGAAAAACAATAGATTGGCTTGATATCAAGAAGGAGACAAGAAACTATATCACCGGGAGGATATATGAAGAACTTGGGTCATTTATAAGCACCATAAATAGCAAACAATCCTTAGGGAAAGCTTTAGGTGAAACATGACACAAGACAACTCCAACGAAGAGATTGATGGGTTTAAATATCTCATTCTTGAAGAATGATATATTACCACCTCAAAAGATAAGGGAGACACAATTCCACTATGGATTGCAAGATAAAGAATGCTTGAGCTCCTCTGAAAAGAATGTTGATGAACACTTCGAGAAGGAAATTAAATCCTTGATGAACCATCATGTAGAACCTTCATGAAGAACTCCGGTAAACAAAAGAATAACGAAAAGAAAGAGAAGTTGAAGACACAAGGTGAAACCTTGTAAAGATTTAGATGGGTCTCCGTAATAATTAGAGCTTGGAACTCCGAGAAAGAAAAGATGAGCAAAAGAAAATCAAGAATTTGATGAGCCTCCGGAATAAAGAATTAAATTCACTCGATGAAACAAGAATAAGAATTACATTATGCTTATCCTTCACCAATTAAATTGATGACAATCAACGGATTTGACATATTACTTATTCTCGTAGAAAAGATTAAGAGAGATATAGCACAAACTTGAGAAGGTCTTCAATGAACCACCGGTAGGGTTGAAACAACGAATGAATTGATATGATAAACGAAGGAAGAGAATCTTGTACGAACCACCGTAAGAATTGGAAATGAACGTAGCAAAGGCACAATTCACCGGCAAGAATTGGAAAACGAATGAAGATTACTTGAGGGGATTTAGAAACAACTAAAACGAAGAGATCATGAGCTGATTGGAGAATATTGAATGATGCACCAGTAAGATTTGGAGAAACGAGAGATGGAAATTGAAATGATTAATTCTGAGATGGTGACCTTCGGAGGAAAGAAATGGAAACAACTCATGAAATGCTCCGGATGGGTGAAAAGAATTCTCACGATCGAAAACGATTATGAGAGGATGGCACGAAGCTAGAGCCATGAATCTTGAAGAGAATGGAGCAAGATTGAGAGAAAATCTTCTTCGGTCTTCAAAATCTGAGAATGACGATGAGAAACACCACCAAATTGTTGAGATACTCCGGGATGAAAATTAGAAAGGTTGAACCAACGATGAAAAGAATTTGAAAGATCTTGGAGAAAGACATATGACTGATGATAACTCATTCTTACGTCAAACGTGGAAAAGAATTTGAGAGTAACGCCGGGAAAAAGAGAAGATTCAGGTAACATCCTGGGAAAAGACCTGTGGGTTAGGGCCCACTGAAAAGATACACCATAGAACGAATGCTTGAAAAGGAGATAGCACCGGTTGAATTAAATGGCTTGAATGAGATAACAACATCGAAATAAGTTGAACGGATCTTGAATGACAAGATGAGCCTTGAGATATCTTTAGCACTGCGGAACAAATGACTAGCGAGAAATGGAATGACAAATGAGGTGCACCGGCATGAGAAGATATTTGAAACGAGGAAAAGGATATGGTCAACACCGAAAACTTGGCTAATTAAATCCATCGGAGAAGGGAGAAGAACGAAGGATGATGAACTTGAGGCTCCGTTAGTATCTTCATGAGAATCACCGGATAAGAACATTGAAAGGAAAGAATGAAGAGACTTCACAAGAATAAAAGGATACTTGATTATGACATCGGATTCCTTGAAGAAAAGGGGTGGGTGGGCGGGAAAAACAAAGGCAACTTGGAGATGGATGAAACAAACAACGTTGATGAAAAACTGAGATCGGATCCACTTGAAGAGAAGCGCACCGGTTAAAAAGGATTAACATGACAATCTCGATTATCACGAAGGATTAGTATTCACATAGAAATATGAGAACACCATTTAGGAAAGGTATGGAATCAACACTTGACATTGAAGCAACTCGAATACCACAACTCAAAACAAAACAAAGGATTGGCTTGCAGAATAAGCCGGAACAAACATATGATAGAGATTTCGTCCGAAGTTTTCGTGGTGGGGCCTACACGGGCTCGATCATACAACACCATCATGTACAAGGCAGTGCACATGACATACGAAGCGTCCCCGAGTCGGCATAGCCAAGGACTCTTTAAGACACAACGAGACCACTATAAAACCAACCGTGGATAGGCGGACCACAAGACGTTGAACCTCAATATCATATCATACATCTGTCAGAAAGATATCCTAAGAGCTACTTGAATTCCCACTTATAAACTCCCTAAACTTTCCGGTTATGCAATCAGGTGTTGGGGATACAGGGGAAGCATAATATCTCACCCAAAACTAGCAAATCCTACATCCAGTTGTATCCATCCTTCAACACATAACCAAGAAACCTTCGGAAATCGTTTACCTCAACCTTCGAAAAGCATTCGTTATACGAGTTATGTCAATACTCCTGAACTCCCGCCCTACTACTGGGTGGCGTCGAGGTTATCTCACCAACAACTGCATAAAAGAGATTTTCGATGTCGGTGAAACTCAGGTATTCCAGAACTGCAACGATAAAATTGTGACGACAACACCTCGGAGCTCAACTCCCTGGGACACTGCCACAACCCCTAAATGTCAGGAGGCACCAAGAACAATGTTCTCGTCACAAAACCATCGGCACGATTCAAAGATACCCGCGTGATCCTAAATTTTTTTAGTGAAATTTGAGAAGAGAAGAGTCAAAAATCTATGTCAGGATGCCTCACCAGAGCGACGAAGGAACTGAGGAGTAAAAAGAAGTCCTACTCTCCGATATATATAATCCTAAATGACTCAAAACATTTTTCTAGAGTCAACAGCGCCAACGATTCGATCAAGCAGGGGGATCCTAAGTCGGGGATGGCTCTGATTACCAACTTGTAACGCCCTCGATGCGGCTATATCTCCCACGTGTCGAAGCACGACTTAGAGGCATAACCGCATTGAAAGCAATGTCACAAGTGAGGTAATCTTCACACAACCCATGTAATACATAAGGGAAAAAGATACATAGTTGGCTTACAATCGCCACTTCACACAATTACATGAATAAAGCATTACATCATCCAGATACACACATGGTCCGACTACGGAACCAAAATAAAAGAAGACTACCCCAAATGCTACACAGATCCCCTATCGTCCCAACTGGGCTCCACTACTGATCAACTAGAACGAAACAACACAAAGAACAAGATCTTCATCGAGCTCCTCCTTGAGCTTGGTTGCATCATCTGTGCGGTTCAACGACACCTGCAAGCTGGTTTTGGAAGTATCTGTGAGTCACAGGGACTCAGCAATCTCACACCCTCGCGATCAAGACTATTTAAGCTTATAGGAAGGGTAAAAGGTATGAGGTGGAGCTGCAGCAAGCGACTAGCATATTTGGTGGCTAACATATACGCAAAAGAGAGCGAGAAGAGAAGGCAAAACACATTTGAGAAATCTATGATCAAGAAGTGATCCTAGAACAACCTACGCCAAACATTACTCCAACACCGTGTTCACTTCCCGGACTCCGCCAAGAAGAGACCATCACGGTTACACACGCGGTTGGTGCATTTTAATTCAGTTTAGTTTAAGTCTTCTACAACCGGACATTAACAAATTCCCATCTGCCCATAACCGCGGGCACGACTTTCGAAGTTAAAATCCCTGCAGGGGTGTCCCAACTTAGCCCATCACAAGCTCTCATGGTCAACGAAGGATATTCCTTCTTCCAAGACAATCCGATCAGGCTCGGCATCCCGGTTACAAGACATTTCAACAATGGTAAAACAAGACCAGCAAAGCCACCCAGATGTGTCGACAAATCCCGATAGGAGCTGCACATATCTCGTTCTCGGGGCACACCGGATGAGCCAGACGTCGGGTGGGCCAGCCCAGAGTTGCCCCTGGTAGCTCCGGACATCGCTCAGTTTGGACCAACACTTAGACAAGCACTGGCCCGGGGGGGGGGGTTAAAATAAAGATGACCCTTGGGATGCGCGACTCCCAAGGGAAAAAGGGTAGGTGGCGAATGGTAAAACCAATGTTGGGCCTTGCTGGAGGAGTTTTATTCAAGGCGAACTGTCAAGGGGTTCCCATTATAACCCAACCGTGTAAGGAACGCAAAATCCAGGAACATAACACCGATATGACGGAAACTAGGGCGGCAAGAGTGGAACAAAACACCAGGCATGAGGCCGAGCCTTCCACCCTTTACCAAGTATATAGAAGCATTAATTAAATAAGAGATATTGTGATATCCCAACAAAATATCCATGTTCCAACAAGGAACAAACTCCAATCTTCACCTGCAACTAACAATGCTATAAGAGGGGCTGAGCAAAGCGGTAACATAGCCAAAAAATGGTTTGCTAGGACAAGGTGGGTTAGAGGCTTGGCTTAACAAAATGGGAGGCATGATAAGAAAGTGGTAGGTATCGCAGCATAGGCATAGCAAAAGAGCGAGCAACTAGCAAGCAAAGATAGAAGTGATTTCGAGGGTATGGTCATCTTGCCTGAAATCCCGCAAGGAAGAAGAATGAGTCCACAAAGAAGACAAACGGACGTAGTCGAACAAGTCCTCACAAATGCGATGTTGTCGGAACCAACCCAAAGAAGCAACACCAGAAAGAAGCACACAACATAGTAAACAACCAACACATGAACATGGCATGATGTGCGGGATGCGGTGCATATGAAAGATTTGGAAAGGAATGACTGAACCTAGCCTCAACTTGGAAAACCAAGAGTGCCACTGGAAAGGGGAGTTGATTTCGGTTGAAATCGATATAAAGATCACCGGAATCAAATGCACGGTTTGGAAATGGCAAGCAAAACAAATATGGCACCTGTCTGCGATAAACAGCAAGTAGCCATCTAAATGCATAAAGAACAATATGCTACAACACTCCAACATGACAACAAAATACATGGCAGGGATCCACTCATGATGCTTGACAAAATATGAACACTGAGCTACGGCTAATTCACTCATTAACAGGTTCAAACAAGCATGGCAAAAGTGCAAATGATAACAGGTTTCAGACTTCGTGAAATAACAACAAATCAGGAATTTATCATCAGGAAGCAATCTTACGAGCATGATAACTACATGCTACAGGAACATATCATGGCAAAGCAAGGCATTACATGAAGCTACTCAAAGCACATAACAAAAGTCCCTTAGTGACCATGAGCCAAAAGGGATCAGAAAATACAATTGCAAGCTTGTGAACATATCAAAAACATAAACAGATTCAGACTTAGTGAAAAACTGGAGCATGCAAAACAGATTAACAAGTAGGCATGTTTACGAGCTCGATGCACTCACTACAGAGCATTGCATGACAAACTAAGCATACATACATCAAGAAGACATGGCATAGAAGCTAGACATGGCAAGAACAACAACATAACAAGCAACAACCTCGGCAAAATCGCTAAACATATTAACAATCTGCCAGGAACATTTTATAGCAAAAGTAGAGCTCGATTGTCTCAAGGTAGGGTGCTCCATAATTGCAAACAAATACATGTATGGATAGAGCACCACAATATTAACAGAACACCCTTACCGATCATTCTCAAAAGAGGCACGGATCACTAGGAAACAACATGAACATATGGCATAAAAATACACGGCATACTTGTGCATGATCAAATTCTAAGTCTCTGAAATCAGCATCATTGAGTAAGCTACTTTGCATGCTTGTGCTAGTCACCACAAAGATCACAAAAATACATGGAATACACCCCTGTAAAGATGGCATGGCATTCTACAAAACACATGTAGAGCTCAGGATCATAGCATGCACACATTAATCATGGCAAAAATGACAAAAGGCCATTTGCTGAAATAGATCAGACATAATCATCACATAGCCCTCTTCCAACAGCATTTCTGGCATCAAGTCGAGCTCAAATGAAAATGATGCAATGAGATGAAATGATGTACTCATTGAGGCGAACATTTTCATATGCTACACACACGAATCAGAGCAACGGTTGCAGAGTTATGGCGTGATGAACTATGCAAAAAAGTTAGGGTTTCGGGGGAAAAAGTCAACCCACACGATCCAGATCTGGATCCAGATTGGGCCGGTGCGGATTTCGAGGATGCTCGCTGGAAACACTGTTCACCGGGGACGGGGAAGACGCCGGAGCTCGGGGCCGACGAGGACAGGAAGCCGGGGCGGCGAGGAGGTGCTCGCCGGCCGGAGCGAGGTGCGGACCGGCCGTCGCGGTGGCGGGGCGGCGATGGCGAGGCGGCGGAGCAGCGGAGGC
>NC_057812.1:281185161-281203076 GCF_018294505.1 Triticum aestivum | reverse complement strand
GGAGGGCCGGCCACGGGGCCCCGGCGGGCCGGCGCGGTGCGGGAGGAGAGAGAGGGCGGCGGGATGACGTGGCGCAGCCGGATTCGTCGGCGGCGGCTGGACATGTCCGGGCGCGGTGGCGATTTCGTCCGGGCGCGAGGTAGAGGAAGGCTAGGGTTTCGTCCGCGAATTTGACGGGATGCACATATTTATAGGTAGAGGGAGCTAGGAGAGTCCAAATGAGGTACGGTTTTTGGCCACGCGATTGCGATCGAATGACCGAGAGGATGGAGGGGGTTTTGGTGGGTTTTGGGCCACTTTGGAGGGGTGTTGGGCTGCAACACACACGAGGCCTTTTCGGTTCCTCGGTTAACCGTTGGGGTATCAAACAAAGTCCAAATGGCACGAAACTTGACAGGCGGTCTACCGGTAGTAAACCAAGGCCGCATGACAAGTCTCGGTCCAATCCGAAAACTTTTAACACCCGTACACGAAAAGAGGTAGAAAGGGACACGGATGACATAGGAGCGCCGGAATGCAAAACGGACAACGGGGAAATGCTCGGACGCATGCGATGAACATGTATGAAAATGAAATGCACATGATGACATGATATGACATGCATGACACGCAAGCAATGACAAGGCAACAACAGCAAATAACTGAAGGACACCTGGCACATCGGTCTCGGGGCGCTACACACGGACTGGGAGGGGTGCTCCCGCAGAGGACTCGGGTAGGAAAGCTCCAAATGATCGGGGTAGAAAACATTCGCAAGGGCGCCCGCGAACCTCCCTCGCGAGACTTGTGCAAGAGAAAACGAGGCAAGCGAGTGAGAAAGACAAAGAGTCACAAGCCAGGAACGTCAGCAACTCCAATAAAACTTCAAACGGGAATAAGCAAGCCAACTGCAGAAAGCAAATGGGAAAGCCGCGTCTGGCACCTATTCTAGTCTTCGACGTCTTCTCACCGGCGCGGAGCTAAGTGCTACCACTGGGCGTGGGCGGGAGCCCCCGAGGCCCGAGGGCGGCACTCCGGAGACTCCGGGGAATGTATAGCCCCACTCATTATTACGTGAGAGTGTCATGGGCGGCGAGCTTCACAAGCATTTGCCTTCTTCACAGGCACCGGGCCTTTCCCAAAACGCAGCAGCTTCACATGCATTCCCCTTCTTCACAGGCACCGGGCCTTTCCCAAATCGCAGCAGCTTTACAGGCATTCGCCTTCTTCACAGGCACCGGGCCTTTCCCAAAACGCAGCAGCTTCACAGGCATTTGCCTTCTTCACAGGCACCGGGCCTTTCCCAAATCGCAGCAGCTTCATAGGCGTTCGCCTTCTTCACAGGCACCGGGCCTTTCCCAAAACACAGCAGCTTCACAGGCGTTCGCCTTCTTCGCAGGCAGCGGGCCTTTCCTAGGCGCTAGGCCTTGCTCAGGGATAGAACCTCCGGAGATGTTGAATGTTCCACGCGTTCTGGACGGGTACCCCCTCCGGGGTCTCCAAGTGCGCGGAGCCAGGCCTGGAAACATGAACAACCTTGAATGGGCCCTCCCACATGGGAGAGAGCTTGTGCAGACCCTCCCTAGAGAGAACCCGTCTGAGCACGAGATCCCCTACCTCAAGAGTTCTGGGGCGGATGTTGCGGTAGTGGTATCGTCGCAGCGCCTGTTGATACCTTGCCGCTTGCAGCGCGGCTTCTCGACGGTGTTCCTCCCCTAGCACGAGATCCGTCCCCCGCATGGCGTCCTGCTGCGTCTCGTCAAACGCCAGGACCCATGCGGAGCGACGCCTGACCTCGTGAGGGAGAACAGCCTCTGCTCCGTAGACGAGGAAGAATGGGGTCTCGCCAGTCGGCTTGGTCGCAGTTGTGCGGATTGACCACAGCACGGACTGGAGCTCTTCGTACCAGCCCCTGCCGCATGCTTCCAGCTTCTTTTTGAAGGTCCTGGCTTTGAGGCCCCTCAGGACCTCTGTGTTGCCCCGCTCGGCCTGGCCGTTGCTCCGAGGGTGTGCTACCAAAGCGTAGCATATCCGCGTTCCAAGGTTAGCACATTATGTTTTGAAGAGATTACTGGTGAATTGCGAACCGTTGTCGGTGATGATGCGGTTGGGCACCCCAAATCGCTCACGAGGCCCTTGATGAATTTGACCACTGAGCCTGCCGGGATTGTGCGGACGGCTTCCACCTCAGCCCACTTGGTGAATTTGTCCACGGCGACGTAGAGGTAGCGATAGCCCCCTGGCGCCCGAGGAAACGGGCCCAGAATGTCTAGCCCCCAAACTGCGAACGGCCATGAGAGGGGTATAATCTGTAGACCCCCCGCATGCTAATGGATCTGCTTAGCATGAAACTGGCAGGCCTCGCAAGCCTTCACAAGCTCAACGGCGTTGTTGAGCGCTGTGGGCCAATAGAATCCACTACGGAACACTTTGCCGACGAGGGTCCGTGACGACGAGTGGTGCCCGCAGTCTCCGCCGTGTATGTCCGCCAGTAGCTCCTTCCCTTGCTCTCGGGAGATGCAACATAGGGACATGTCATTTCGTCGCTTCCTGTAGAGCTCTCCATCCCTCATGCAATAAGCCGTGGCCTGCCGAACCACACGCTCCGCTTCCTCCTCATTCTCCGGCGGAGTCCCTTGCATCAGGTAGTTCTTGAGCTACGGGATCCAACACCCTTCCTGAGGCTCTAATGCCAGGAGCAAGCATGCCCCTGAGGCTGGGCCGCAGACCGGGGCTCTTGAGGCAGGCGGCTGAGGGAGCTCCTCCATTGGTTGCGTCGTGCTCGACAGTGACGGCACCGCCGAGGGTTTGAAGAGCCGATCCTTGAAGACGCGAGGCTCCTGAGATAGCTACCTAGATGACTTCTTGGCAATGTCATCAGCCTCCTGATTGGTGCCGCAAGGCACATGCTGTAACTCCAGCCCCCAGAACTGTTTCTCCATCTTGCGAACCTCAGCGAGGTAGGCTTGCATGCGCTCGTCCTTTGGCTCGTATATCTTGTTGGAGAAGTTGACGAGGAGCTGTGAATCGCCCTTGATGATGAGGCGCTTCACCCCTAAGGCAATTGTGGCCTTCAAGCCTGCTATTAGGCCTTCGTACTCCGCTATGTTATTGGAGACCTTTTCTCCATGCTGGAAGCAAAGTTGTACGGCTTAGTAGAGTTTGTCCTAGGTAGGGGATACGAGCACTGCGCCAGCTCCCGCACCGTGTCGGGAGAACGCCCCATCAAAGTACATGACCCAGCCATCCGGTGCTTCACTTCCCGGGGAAGTGATCGGTCTTCGCTTGCCTCGAGACCCGGCGCTTCTGCACATTCTGCCACGAAATCCGCAAGTGCGGCTCCCTTGATGACTCTGGTCATACTGAATTCTAGCTAAAATGCATGTAGCTCAATGTTCCATTCAGCAACCCTTCCAGCTGAGTTGGGGCTCCTAAGCACTCTTTCCAAGGGGTATGCTAAGACGACTTTGATGGGATGTCCTTGGAAGTAGTGGTGCAACTTGCGTGATGCCACTAGTAGCGCGAGGAGGAGTTTTTGAGGCATGGGATACCATGCCCTTGTGTCTCATAGCACCGTGCTGATGAAGTACACGGGATGCTCGACGAGATTGATGGTGCTGGCATAACTTGCGTCCTCCAGAGGTTGAGGCGTCTCTTAAGACGACGAAGCTCCCAGTGCTTGGTCGCCTAAAGAGGCCTCTCCTGCTCCGGGTGCGTTCTCCTGCTGTGGCTATCCCTTTCCGACTGTGGTTGTAGTCTTCACGAGGCCCTCCTGGCTCTGCTTTGCTTCAGTTCGGACGGTCGATGCGGCCTTGGCACAATGCTCCCCCTGACCGCCACCAGGGGCTCCCGAGGACGTGGAGCTACCATCACTGGTGGACTAGTAAGGTACCTCTTGAGGTCTTGGAATGCCTTGTTGGCCTCTTTAGTCCATTCGAAGGGGCCCGTTTTCTTCATCAGCTTGAAGAAGGGCAACGCTCGTTCCCCCAGCTTGGAGATGAAGCGCCCCAGCGCAGTCACACGCCCGGTGAGCTTCTGCATTTCTCTGAGGGTCCTCGGCGGGCTCATGTCTTCGACTTCCTTGACCTTCTCCGGGTTGGCCTTGATGCCCCTGTGGGATACGAGGAAACCCAGGAGCTTGCCCGAGAGGACTCCAAATACACACTTCTCCGGGTTGAGCCGTAGGTCCACTTCGTTGAGGCTTGCAAAGGTTTCTTCCAGGTCTTGTATCAGGATTCTTGCCTCACGAGACTTCACCACAATGTCATCGACATAAGCTTCAGCGTTCCTCCCGAGCTGCCGGCCTAAGGCGATGTGCATCAGCCGCTGAAAGGTCGCGCCTGCGTTGCGCAACCCAAACGGCATGCACGTATAGCAGTACACTCCACACGAGATCAGGAGAGCCGTCTTCTCCACGTCTTCTACCGCTATCTTGATCTGTTGATAGCCCGAGAAGGCATCTAGGAAGCACAATAGGTCACACTCTGCGGTGGAGTCGACTATCTGGTCAATGCGGGGGAGCGGAAATGGATCCTGCGGGCAGGCCTTGTTGAGGTTGGTGAAGTCGACGCACATGCGCTCCTTTCCTCCCTTTTTTGGCACAACGACCGGATTAGCCAGCCAATTAGGGTAGCGGACCTCGCGGATAACTCCTGCCGCCTCTAGCTTCCGAGTCTCTTGAACGATGAAAGCCTGTTTCTCAGTGGACTGCCGCCTTGCCTTCTACTTCACGGGGCGCACATTGGGGCACACGTTGAGGTGATGCTCAATCACTTCCCTTGGGACCCCTGCTAACTGATCAGGTTCCCACGCGAACACCTTCTTGTTCGCATGCAGGAACCTGATCAGGGCCTTCTCCTACTCAGGCTCCAGGTTGGCCCCTATGGTGAAGGTGGCGCTAGTGGACCCGTCCTCGTCGACTGGTACCTGCTTGGTTTTCGCCTTGTCTTGGGTGAACAACTTCTTCTTTTTAGTCGGCGCAGCCCCCTTGGGCTCAAGGGCGTCAGTGCTAGTGGGCTGCGCCACCACGGCCGCCCTGAAAACAAGCTGGAGCACCTGCAGCGCATCCTTTGTGTCTCCTGACACGGTGAGGACGCCGCTGCTCCCAGGCATCTTCATGAGGTTGTACGCCGGGTGAGTTGCTTCCATCAACCGAGCCAAGGCCGGATAGCCAAGGATGGCGTTTTAGGGGAGGACAACAGAGGCGATGTCGAAGTCGATTAGCACCATGCGGAAGTTGTCGCAGGTGCCGAAGGTCACTGGGAGGTGGATCTGTCCCAAGGAGGCGGTGGAACCGGCTCCGACGCTCGAGAAAGGCCTGCTGGGTTGGAGCCGCTCCAGCGGCACGTGGAGGAGGCTGAAGGCCTCCACCGAGAGCACGTTGAGGCCGGCACCACCGTCGATGTGGGTCCTGGTGACGGCCACTTGGCAGATGGTGGGGGTGCACAGCATCGGGAGCACGCCCGAACCAATGGGGTTGAAGGGGTGGTCCTCCGAGTCGAAGGTTAGATCGGCCTCGGGCGCCACCCAGCCCCGGAGGGGGGGGGGGCTTCTCAGCGCTTGGAGGCGGTGCTGATCCGGCGGGTGAACGACTTGACGTGATGGCTCGAGGGTGGCGCCTGGGAGCCACCCAGGATAGCTGCGACGACGGGCGGTGCTGGTGTGGCGAAACGGGAGAGGAAGAGTTCGCGCAGCTCCTCCCAGGAGGTGACAGAGGCCGTCGGTAGGTGGAGGAGCCACGCGCGCGGGACGCCGGTGAGGGCCATGGGTAACTAGTTGGCCATCACCCGGTCATCGCCCCGGCTCTGAGGACGGCCTCCTCGTACGCCAACAGGAAAATCATCGGGTCCGTCGCGCCGTCGTAGCGCGGCGGCATCTCGGGCCTGAACTTGCGCGGCCACTACACCTGTCGCAAGGCGGGGGCCAAGGCCCGGAGCCCCCTGGCCCCAGTGTCGGCATCCGTTGCTGGAGCGGGCGGCGCATTGTCCGCCATTAGGGCGGGATGCGATGTCGGGGGAGAGCGGGTCATCAGGAGGGAGGACTCCAACGCATCCCTACCTGGCGCGCCAAATGTCGGATTTCAGGTTCCGGCAGACCCTTGAGGTTCGAACACTAGGGTGCGCGCGGAGATCTCTCCCCTACCGATCTACGTCCAATCTCCTCACGTGATCTAAGCTAGAAACAACGAACAACACAAGGGACACGAGGTTTATACTAGTTCGGGCCACCGTTGTGGTGTAATACCCTACTCTAGTGTGTGGTGTGGTGGATTGCCTCAGGGGCTGATGATGAACAGTACAAGGGAAGAACAGCCTCGTGAGAGGTGTTCTTGAGCTGGTGCGATAAACTGCTAGGGTGAGTTCAGTCGCCTCTCTCTCTCTATCTCTCTTTTTCGGTCCCTCCTTCTCTGTTTTCCCTCTACTTTGTGGTGGCTAGCTCTATTTATAGAGGCCCTGGGCCTCTCCCCAAATAACAAGCGGGAAGGGCGCCAACAATTGGCCATTTTGAAGGGGAACATTTAGTACAAGTTATCCTGACCAAAGGTGGTCTTCGGCTGCCAAAAGTACTGGTGATGACGCCGTCTTGGGCTCCACGGTGACCTCAGTCCCGTCGCTCTGCTGGTCTTGGTCTCGTTGCACCGGAATGGTAACCTTTGCCCAATGCCTTGGCCTGTGCTTACCCCCTTTGCACCAAAGGGGAAACAAGGACACTGCACAGGCCAGCGCCCGCCTGGTCTCGAACGTCATGGCTTGCATCACAGGCTCCTCGCGAGGTACCCCTGCCTTGATCCCTCCGCCTCCTCGCGAGCCTGCCTGACGAGGCTGCCTCTAAGGAAGCTTCCTGTCGTCCACCCCGCGAGGCTTGGCCCCTTGCGAGGGTCTTGAGCTTGAGCTGATGAAGATGGGCCGCGCTGGGCCCCCACTTGAGCCACGCCGCAGGCAGGCAAGTCTGGGGACCCCCGTTCCCAGAACACCGACAGAATGGCTCGCCTGCCACCTCAGCCAAGAAAAGCCAAAGTCCATGGCAGCCCTCACGGCACTCATGACCCTCTTTTGTGCGGGCGAGGATAGTTGGCTGGCCCGTAGCAAAAACAATGCAAGCGACGCCGACACCCCTGAAGCTAAAAATAGCAACGACAAGTCTCGACGCAACAGGCACAAACGTCGAAATAACAATGATAACACCGAGGACACGGTGGTCAATGCCGGATTCAGTGGCTCTAAGCCTGGTCAGCGAAAGAAACCTTTCAAAAAGAACAATTTGGGCCCATGTAGCCTGGACCGCATACTCGATCGTCCGTGCCAGATTCATGGCACCTCAGACAAACCACCCAATTAGACCAACATATATTGTTGGGTTTTTAAACAGGTCGGCAAGTTAAATGCCGAAAACAAGGATAAGGGATCGCAAAGAGAAGACGATGACGAGGAGCCCCGGGCGCCGAACACAGGGAGACATAAGAAGTTCCCTCCGCAGGTCAAAATGGTAAACATGATATACGCTACCCACATCCCCAAGAGGGAGCACAAACGCGCGCTTAGGGACGTCCACGCGATAGAGCCAGTCGCCCCAAAATTTAATCCATGGTCGTCATGCCCGATCACTTTTGATCGCCGGGATCATCCGACCAGTATCCGTCACGGCGGTTCAGCCGCACTAGTCCTAGACCCAATAATCGATGGGTTCCACCTGATGTGAGTCCTGATGGACAATGGCAGTAGCCTCAACTTACTCTGTCAGGATACAATGCGCAAAATGGGCATTAACCTGGTTCAGGGGCTACTAAGGGAGTCCTGGACTAAGGGGTCCTCGGGTGTCCGATCTATTGGATATGGGCCGGACTGATGGGCCGTAAGGATAGAAAGACCGAAGACTCCACCCGTGTCCGGATAGGACTCTCCTTGGCGTGGAAGGCAAGCTTGGCAGCCAACTATGAAGATTCCTTTCTCTGTAATCGAGCTTGTGTAACCCTATATCCCCCCCAGTGTCTATATAAACCGGAGGGCTAGGTCCATAGATAGGCCGAATCCTTATAATCATAGCCAGGTTAGACTCTTAGGGTTTAGCCATTACAATCTCGTGGTAGATCAACTCTTGTAATACTCATATTCATCAAGATCAATCAAGTAGGACGTAGGGTATTACCTCCATAGAGAGGGCCCGAACCTGGGTAAAACATTCTGTCCCCCATCTCCTATTACCATCGATCCTAGACGCACAGTTCGGGACCCCCTACCCAAGATCCACCGGTTTTGACACCGACAACGGGCGGTACCGCGGACTCTCTCTCTTCTCACATGCGATTCACTTGCGCATTAAAAGGGGGGCTCCTGAGCATCGCAACCCAGGAGCTCTTACTGGCTCTCCAGCCCTCACCCCATGGCCTTGTCCACGGCATCGCGACCTAGCATACCAGCGGCGGCTGAGCACGCTCGAGGGCCGGGACCTGAGGACGTAGAGCACACAGAAGAGCATGGAGAAGAGGGGGAGGCTCATACGGGCCTAACCTAGCTACCCAACAGTGACCGGCATGCAAGTCTGGTGCAACATGAGGAACCAGCTCCGAAATGCAAAGATAAGTCTCGCGCCTGGATCAACCCAGCGCTATGGCATAAGACCCTCGCCTTTCGCTGCCCTGCTACGACAGTGTCGCCTCCCTTTCCCATCCTCAGGTAGCTGCTTGCGCGCTAAAGGGGACCTCTTGAGCATCACGCCTCAGGAGATCTTATAGGACCTCGGTCCGCTCACCTCTAAGCCTTGACCATGGCATCGCGACCTGGCATACCAGCGATGGCTGCAGCCTGCCTGGGGACCGGGACCTGTCAGCGTAGAGCACCGAGCTGCCACGGGATTGGAAAGGGGAGACCGAGCCTTAGTAGGACATGCGTTCACAAATTTTCATGAAAAGGGTAATATCAACAAAAGACATCACAGACCTTTTACACGCCCCCATGGGGCCCGTTTCAATTCCTCGCAGGGAACAAGAAAGAAGGGAGTTCCTAGGAGCTCTATCTACACGCGTCGAACGTCACCGACACCATCATCAACAGTGGACCTCCGGAGGTCGGCGCCAACCCCATCCAGATCAGCGACGGTGGTAGCCGGATGCTGCAGCCTTGCTCCGGGCCTGGCGGGAGCTCGGGGGCACATAGCTATCTTCACTTGTCTCCAGAGTCTCTATGAGCTCGGGAGAGTCGCTGGACCACCAGGAGTCACCACTGTTGCTGGAGGAGCTGCTGGCGAGCCCAGGGGCAGGCTCGGCGTTGGCCGCTGCGCCGTCCTGACGACCCTGCTCAGGGCAGCACTCCAAGTGGCGGCCTTCCTCGTCGAAGACCTTGAAGAACATCGTGGAGGTGTCGTCGTACCTGAAGTGGATGGTGACGGCGCCTTCCACACGGTGCTAACTCTTGAGCACTGCGTTGGATTTCCTTGAAGAGGAAAGGATGATGCAGCAAAGTAGCGTAAGTATTTCCCTTAGTTTTTGAGAACCAAGGTATCAATCAAGTAGGAGGCTGCGCGCGAGTCCCTCGTACCTGCACACAAAAAAAAATAACTCCTCGCAACAAACGCGATAAGGGGTTGTCAATCCCTTCAAGGTCACTTACGAGAGTGAGATCTGATAGATATGATAAGATAAAATTTTTGGTATTTTTATGATAAAGATTTAAAGTAAAATAAAAGCAAGGTAAAAAATCAAAGGAAATAACTAAGTATTGGAAGATTAATATGATGAAGATAGACCCGGGGGCCATAGGTTTCACTAGTGGCTTCTCTCAAGAGAATAAGTATTTTACAGTGGGTGAACGAATTACTGTTGAGCAATTGACAGAATTGAGCATAGTTATGAGAATATCTAGGTATGATCATGTATATAGGCATCACATCCGAGACAAGTAGACCGACTCCTGTCTGCATCTACTACTATTACTCCACTCATCGACCACTATCCAGCATGCATCTAGAGTATTAAGTTCATGAAAACAGAGTAACGCCTTAAGAAATATTATATGATGTATAGGGATAAATTCATGCAATATGATAAAACCCCATCATGTTATCCTCGATGGAAACAATACAATACGTGCCTTGCTGCCCCTACTGTCACTGGGAAAGGACACCGCAAGATTGAACCCAAAGCTAAGCACTTCTCCGATTGCAAGAAAGATCAATCTAGTAGGCCAAACCAAACTAATAATTCGAAGAGACTTGCAAAGATAACCAATCATACATAAAAGAATTCAGAGAAGATTCAAATATTGTTCATAGATAATCTTGATCATAAACCCACAATTCATCGGTCTCAACAAACACACCGCAAAAAGAAGGTTACATCGAATAGATCTCCACAAGAGAGCGGGAGAACATTGTATTGAGATCCAAAAAGAGAGAAGAAGCCATCTAGCTAATAACTATGGACCCGAAGGTCTGATGTAAACTACTCACACTTCATCGGAGAGGTTATGGTGTTGATGTAGAAGCCCTCCGTGATGGATGCCTCCTCCGGCGGAGCTTCGGAACAGGCCCCAAGATGGGATCTCGTGGATATAGAAAGTTACGGCGGAGGAATTAGGTTTTTGGCTTCGTTTATGATCGTTTGGGGGTACGTAGGTATATATATGAGGAAGGAGTATGTCGGTGGAGCAACAGGGGGCCCGCGACGGTGGAGGGCGCGCCTGGGGAGGGGGGGGTAGGCGCGCCCCCTACCTCGTGGCTTCCTCCTTTATTTCTTGACGTAGGGTCCAAGTCTCCTGGATCATGTTCGTTTCGAAAATCATGTTCCCGAAGGTTTCACTCCGTTTGGACTCCGTTTGATATTCCTTTTCTGCAAAACTATGAAATAGGCAAAAAACAACACTTCTGGGCTGGGCCTCCGGTTAATAGGTTAGTCCCAAAAATAATATAAAAGTGGATAATAAAGCCCAATAATGTCCAAAATAGTAGATAATATAGCATGGAGCAATCAAAAATTATAGATACGTTGGAGACGTATCAAGCATCCCCAAGCTTAATTCCTGCTCGTCCTCGAGTGGGTAAATGATAAAAACAGAGTTTTTGATGCGGAGTGCTACTTGGCATAATTTTAATGTAATTCTTCTTAATTGTGGTATGAATATTCAGATCCGAAAGATTCAAGATAAAAGTTCATATTGACATAAAAATAATAATACTTCAAGCATACTAACTAAGCAATTATGTCTTCTCAAACTAACATGGCCAAAGAAAGTTCATCCCTACAAAATCATATAGTTTAGTCATGCTCCATTTTCGTCACACAAGAATGATCTCATCATGCACAACCCCAATGACAAGCCAAGCAATTGTTTCATACTTTAGTAATCTCAAACCTATAAACTTTCACGCAATATATGAGCGCGAGCCATGGACATAGCACTATGGGTGGAATAGAATATGATGATGGGGGTTATGTGGAGAAGACAAAAAAGGAGAAAGTCTCACATCAACGAGGCTAATCAATGGGCTATGGAGATGCCCATCGATTGATGTTAATGCAAGGAGTAGGGATTTCCATGAAACGGATGCACTAGAGCTATAAATGTATGAAAGCTCAACAAAAGAAACTAAGTGGGTGTGCATCCAACTTGCTTGCTCACGAAGACCTAGAGCACTTGAGGAGGCCCATTGTTGAAATATACAAGCCAAGTTCTATAATGAAAATTCCCACTATTATATGAAAGTGACAAAACAAAAGACTCTCTATGATGAAGATTATGGTGCTACTTTGAAGCACAAGTGTGGCTAAGGATAGTAGCATTGTCCCTTCTCTCTTTCTCTCTCTTTTTTTGGCCTTCTCTTCCTTTTTATGGCCTTTATCTTCATCTTTTTAATTCCTCACTTGGGACAATGCTCTAGAAAATGATGATCATCACACTTCTATTTATTTACAACTCAATGATTACAACTCGATGCTAGAACAAGAGATGACTCTATATGAATGCCTCTGGCGGTGTACCGGGATATGCAATGAACCAAGAGTGACATGTATGAAAGAATTATTAATGGTGGCTTTGCCACAAATACTATGTCAACTACATGATCATGCTAAGCAATATGATAATGATGAATGTGTCATGATAAACGGAATGGTGGAAAGTTGCATGGCAATATATCTCGGAATGGCTATGGAAATGCCATAATAGGTAGGTATGGTGGCTGTTTTGAGGAAGATATAAGGAGGTTTATGTGTGAAAGAGTGTATCATATCATGGGGTTTGGATGCACCGGCGAAGTTTGCACCAACTCTCAATGTGAGAAAGGGCAATGCACGGTACCGAAGAGGCTAGAAATGATGGAAGGGTGAGAGTGCGCATAATCCATGGACTCAACATTAGTCATAAAGAACTCACATACTTATTGTAAAAATCTACAAGTCATCAAAAATCAAACACTATGCGCATGCTCCTAGGGGGGTAGATTGGTAGGAAAAGACCATCGCTCGTCCCCGATCGCCACTCATAAGGAGGACAATCAAAGAACACCTCATGTTTCAAATTTGTTGCATAACGTTTACCATACATGCATGCTACGGGACTTGCAAACTTCAACACAAGCATTTCTCAAATTCACAACTACTCAACTAGCACGACTTTGATATTATTACCTCCATATCTCAAAACAATCATGAAGCATCAAACTTCTCTTAGTATTAAAAACACTCATAAGAATTTTTTTACTAATCTTGAAAACTTAGCATATTAGGATAATTAAAGCAAATTACCATGCTATTTAAGACTCTCAAAATAATCTAAGTGAATCATGAGAGATCAATAGTTTCTATAAAAAAATCCACCACCGTGCTCTAAAAGATATAAGTGAAGTACTACAACAAAACTATATAACTCAAAAAATATAAGTGAAGCACATAGAGTATTCTAACAAATTCCAAATCATGTATGGCTCTCTCAAAAGGTGTGTACAGCAAGGATTATTGTGGTAAACTAAAAATAAAAGACTCAAATCATACAAGACGCTCCAAGCAAAACACATTTCATGTGGTGAATAAAAATATAGCTCCAAGTAAAGTTACCGATAAAAGTAGACGAAAGAGGGGATGCCTTCCGGGGCATCCCCAAGCTTTGGCTTTTAGGTGTCCTTAGATTATCTTGGGGGTGCCATGGGCATCCCCAAGCTTAGGATCTTTCCACTCCTTGTTCCATAATCCATCAAATCTTTACCCAAAACTTGAAAACTTCACAACACAAAACTTAAAGTAGGAAATCTCGTGAGCTCCGTTAGCGAAAGAAAACAAAATACCACTTCAAGATACTGTAATTAAATCATTCTTTATTTATATTGGTGTTAAACCTACTGTATTCCAACTTCTCTATGGTTTATAAACTATTTTACTAGCCATAGATTCATCAAAATAAGTAAACAACACACGAAAAACAGAATCTGTCAAAAACAGAACAGTCTGTAGTAATCTGTAACTAGAGCAAGATATGGAACCACAAAAATAATAAAATAAATTTCTGGACGTGAGGAATTTATCTATTAATTATATTCAAAAATAATTAACTAAATAGCACTTTCCAAATAAAAATGGAAGTTGTTCTCGTGAGCGCTAAAGTTTCTGTTTTTTACAACAAGATATCAAGACTTTCCCCGAGTCTTCCCAACGGTTCTACTTGGCACAAACACTAATTAAACACAAAAAACACAACCAAAACAGAGGCTAGATAAATTATTTATTACTAAACAGGAGCGAAAAGCAAGGAATAAAAATAAAATTGGGTTGTCTCCCAACAAGCGCTATCGTTTAACGCCCCTAGCTAGGCATAAAAAGCAATGATAGATCTAGGTATTGCCATCTTTGGTAGGCAATCCATAAGTGGCTCTCATAATAGATTCATCAGGTAATTTAATTTTCTTTCTAGGAAAGTGTTCCATGCCTTTCCTTAACAGAAATTGGAATCTAATATTTCTTTCCTTCATATCAATAATTGCACCAATCGTTCTAAGGAAAGGTCTACAAGAATAATAGGACATGAAGGATTGCAATCTATGTAAAGAACAATAAAATCTACGGGCACATAATTCCTATTTGCGACAATGAGAACATCATTGATTCTTCCCATTGGTTTCTTAATAGTGGAATCCACAAGGTGCAAGTTTAAAGAGCAATCATCAAAATCACGGAAACCTAACAAATCACACAAAGTCTTTGGAATCGTGCAAGCACTAGCACCCAAATCACATAAAGCATAGAACTCATGATCTTTAATCTTCATTTTAATAGTTGGTTCCCACTCATCATAAAGTTTTCTAGGGATAGAAACTTCCAACTCAAGTTTTTCTTCATAAGATTTCATCAAGGCATCAACGATATGTTTAGTAAACGCTTTATTTTGACTATAAGCATGAGGAGAATTTAGCACGGATTGCAACAAGGAAATACAATAAATTAAAGAGAAATTTCCATAATTAAATTTGTTGAAATCCAAAATAGTGGGTTTAGCAACATCTAGGGTTTTAATTTCTTCAATCCCACTTTCATCAAATTTAGCATCA
Source organism: Triticum aestivum (assembly GCF_018294505.1). Classification (NCBI taxonomy): domain Eukaryota; kingdom Viridiplantae; phylum Streptophyta; class Magnoliopsida; order Poales; family Poaceae; genus Triticum; species Triticum aestivum. Next base: position 281,188,568 of record NC_057812.1, on the reverse strand, counting down.
AGATCTAAAAACTCCAAATTTTTGGAACGCCTTCTATGTAACACCCTCGATGCGACTATAGCTCCCACGTGTCGAGGCACGACTTAGAGACATAATCGCATTGAAGGCATATGTCGCAAGTTAGGCAATCTTCACAACATCCCATGTAATATGAATAATAAAGGGGAGATAACATAGTTGGCTTACACTCGCCACGTCAATCAAGAACATAAATAACATTACATCATCCAACACACTCATGGCCCGACTACGGCGCCAAAATAAAGAGAACCCAACCTGCGACAACGGTCCCAATCACCCCCAACTGGGCACCACTACTGATCATCGGGAAAGGAAACGTAGTATCGTTGAGAGTCTTCGTCGAACTCCCACTTGAGCTCGTACTCGTCACCTGGAGCGGAATCACCTGGACCTGCATCTGGAGTTGTAGTATCTGTGAGCCACAGGGACTCAGCAATCTCGCACCCTCGCGATCAAGACTATTTAAGCTTATAGGAAGGGGTAAGGCAAATATATGTGGAGCTGCAGCAAGCGACTAGCATATATGGTGGCTAACTTATACGCAAAATAGAGCGAGAAGAGGAGGCAAAGCACGAGCGAGAGTCTAAAGGAATAACCTGCGCAAGCATAACTCCAACATCGTGTCCACTTCCCAGACTTCGCCGAGAAGAGGCCATCACGGTAACACACTCAGTTGATTCATTTTAATTAATTAAGTTTCAAGTTGTCTACAACCGGACATTAACAAATTCCCATCTGCCCATAGCTGCGGGCACGACTTTCGAAAGTTCAATCCCTACAGAGGAGTCCCAACTTAGCCCATGACAAGCTCTCACGGTCAACGAAGGAATAGAACTCCTCCCAAGATGTTCCGATCAGACTCGGTATCTCGGTAACTCAAGACACTTCGACAGGTTAAAACAAGACCAGCAACACCGCCCGAATGTGCCGACAAATCCCGATAGGAGCTGCACATATCTCGTTCTCAGGGCACACTCAGATAGGTCAAGCTACGAGTAAAACCAACCCTCAACTTTCCCCGAGGTGGCCCTGCAGGCTGCCCGGTTCGGACCAACACTCAGAGGGAGCACTGGCCCCGGGGGGGGGTTAAAATAAGATGACCCTTGGGCTCCGGTAACCCAAGGGAAAAAGAGGCTAGGTGGCGAATGGTAAAACCAAGGTTGGGCATTGCTGGAAAAGCTTTAAACAAGGCGAACTATCAAGGGGTTCCCATTATAACCCAACCGCGTAAGAAACACAAAATCCGGGAACATAACACCGATATGACAGAAACTAGGGCGGCAAGAGTGGAACAAAACACTAGGCGAGAGGCCGAGCCTTCCACCCTTCACCAAGTATATAGATGCATTAAGATAACATGGCAACATAATGATATCCCAACAAGTAAATAAAAGATGTTCCAACAAGGAATGGCCTCCAATCTTCACCTGCAACTATCAACGCTATAAGAGGGGCTGAGCAAAGCGGTAACATAGCCAATCAACGGTTTGCTAGGACAATGGTGGGTTAGAGGTTTGACATGGCAATTTGGGAGGCTGACAAGCAAAAGGTAGGCATCGTAGCTTTGGCATAGCAAAAGAGCGAGCAAACTAGCATAGCAAAGATAGTAGTGATTTCGAGGGTATGATCATCTTGCCTGCACAGTTGTCAGAATTGACTGGATCCTCACAAGCAAACTCAACGGGCTCCTCGGTAGTGAACTCGTCTCCCAGCTCTACCCAAACAAGACAAACAAGCAACAAGGATACAATCAACCACGTGCAAACTCAACTTGGAACACGATTCAAAGATGATATGCTATGCGGAATGCGATGCGGGATGCAAAATGCAAGATATGACAGGAAATGCATGAAACTGGCCTCAACTTGGAATTCCAAGGGTGCCACTGGAAAGATGGGATGAAATCGCTTGAAAACGATATAAAGAACGCCGGAATCGGAGTTACGGTTTGGAAATGGCAAGCGTTTCAAAAATGACACCGGTCTGCGATTTACAGCAAGTAGGCATCTAAATCCAATGAGAAGAACATGCTACAGCATCCAAACATGACAACAAAATGCATGGAAGGGACGCACACAAGATGCTTAACAAAAGACTAGCACTGAGCTACGGCCAATTCATCCATTATGTGGTTCAAACAAGCATGTCAAAAACGCAAATGCAAAACAGATTTCAGACTTAGTGAAATTAACACTTGTCTGAAATTTCAGATCACAAAGCCCTCTTCGGAGCAGCAAAACAACATGATACATGACCTGATTAAGACAAGTAAGAACATGGCATGGAGCTACTCAACAAGCTTAACAAAAGACCCAAAGTGACCTGAGGCCAAAAGGGTTCACAAAATATACTAACAAGCCCACGAACATAGCTAAAACACAATCAGTTTTTAGACTTAGTGAAAACTGAGACATGCTGAAATATAGCTCACGAAGGCATGTAAACGAGCTCGATGCACTCACTACGGTGCAAGTCATGGCAAGGCAAGCATATAACCATTAAGAAGGCACAAAAATCTAGCTATACATGGCAAGAACAATGGCATAGCATGCACGGATTGACTACAATAGCATCGGCAAAATCGCAAATGAGTTGACGATCTGCCCATATTCACCACGAAGCAAAAGTAGAGCTCGATTGGCTCAAGCTAGGGTGCTCCATAATTGCAAGTAAAGGCATGGATGGATAGAGCATAACATGATTAACAAAACTCCTTTACTGATCATCCTCAAAAGAGGCACGGATCACTAGGAAACAAGCTAAACATATGGCACCATGAACTAAATAATCCCAGACTTAGTGAAAACTACTGTCCCTGAAAACAGATTTACCGGGTGCCTCACTTTGCAAGCTTGCACAAGTCACCACACACATCCTAAAAATGCATGGGTTGCACCTCTGGAAAGAAGACAAAATCCTTAACAAAACATATGAAGGACTCACAGGCATAGCATGCACACAACAATCATGGCAAAAATGACAAAAGTCTAAGATGAACTAGCAGATCTGACAATTAACTCACGAAGCCTCCTTCTAACAGCATTTCGGGCATCAAGATGAGCTCAAATGAAAATGATGCAATGGAGTGAAATGATGTACTCGTCGAGACGAACATTTTGATATACTATATGTCCAAAACGTATCTACGGATGCAAAGTTACAGCAGGTCAAAGATCGCATAAAAAATTAGGGTTCGGAGGGAAAAAATCAACCGAGGTGATATTTCCAGATCTAGATCCGGCATGGATTTCGAGGATCGCCGGGGTTGAAGACGACGGCGGCCGGAGTTGGAGGGGTCGCTGGACTTGGCGAGGCACGCCGGCCTGTGAGGGAGGCGGCGGCAAGGGGCGGCGGCGGCGAGGCCCGGCCGCGGTGGGGCGCGGTGG
>NC_057812.1:280743376-280869216 GCF_018294505.1 Triticum aestivum | reverse complement strand
GGCCATGTGCTCCGGGGGCGCCACGTGGCGGCTCCCTGTTGGCGGCGGCAGATGTCCGGCACGGGGCGGACAATGTCCGTCGGCGGCGGGGTGGAAATTTAGGGTTTCGGGGAGAGGAGATCCGCGAATTTGGAGGGGGTGTTTAAATAGGCATAGGAGGAGTTAGGAGAGTCCAAATGAGGTGCGGTTTTCGGCCGCGCGATCATAATCAAACGATCTAGATGATGGAGCAGGTTTAGGTGGGTTTTGGGCCAAATTGGAGGGGTGTTGGGCTGCAACGCACACGAGGCCTTTTTGGTCCCTCGCTTAACCGTTGGAGTATCAAACGAAGTCCAAATGATACGAAACTTGACAGGTGGTCTACCGATAGTAAACCAAGGCCGCTTGGCAAGTCTTGGTCCAATCCGGAAACGTTTAATCCCCACACACGAAAGAAATCTAGAAATGACTACCGGAGGAGAACGAAGCGCCGGAATGCAAAACGGACAACGGGGAAAATGCTCGAATGCATGAGACGAACACGTATGCAAATGCAATGCACATGATGACATGATATGAGATGCATGACAACGACAACAACACACAGAGACAAAAACCCGAACCCGAGAAAATAAATTAACTTAATGCCGGAAACGCCAAGAGTTGGAAGTACAAATTGGGAAAGTTACATCGGGGGTGTTACAAGTGGCCTCTCCCACATAATACTTGCTATTGGTCTAGTAAAGTAGTCAATTTCCTAGGGGCAATTTCGCAACTCCTACCACCACTTTTCCACACTCGCTATATTTACTTTATTGTTTCTTTTTCTGTACATCCCCTACTTTTTATTTACGTACTCTTTATTATCTTGCAAACCTATCCAATAACACCTACAAAGTACTTCTAGTTTCATACTTGTTCTAGGTAAAGTGAACGTCAAGCATGCGTAGAGTTGTATCGGTGGTCGATAGAACTTGAGGGAATATTTGTTATACCTTTAGCTCCTAGTTGGGTTCGACACTCTTACTTATCGAAAACTGTTGCGATCCCCTATACTTGTGGGTTATCAAGACCTTTTTCTGGCGCCGTTGCCGGGGAGCAATAGCGTGGGGTGAATATTCTCGTGTGTGCTTGTTTTCTTTATCACTATGTAATTTTTATTTGTTGTTCTTAGTTGTTTTCTATCTTCAGTTATGGATATGGAACAAATAATACCAAAAAAATTAGGTGTACTTGCTACTCATGGAGATGGGGAACCTCCTAAAACCCTCGATGCTGGTTATGTGAAAAATATTATGTACTACTTTAATAATCCTGAGAAAACCCCATTCAATTATGTAATGGGAGTAACGTTGGATCAACGTGAATACTTTAGGGATTACCGCTTGACACAAAAAGGGAAACTATTATGGGATCAAATTCATATATTGAATTGGTATGCTAGGCAACTATGCTTGAGATATGATTATACTTGTTGCTCTAAGGTGAAGGCTCCACACCTTCCCTTTTCATGTGAATTTAATGATAATGAAAACTTAGCTTCTTATGCTAATGGTATATATGATTACAATGATGTGGAACAAATAGAAGAATTTGTTGCTTTTAAGGGTGCTTATGAAATTGAATCTTTGTTTGAAAAGCATGAAGCTTATGATGATGATGTTTATAGGCCTGAAAATTTAGCTATCTTAAAATATTGCTATGATAATTATGAATATAATTCCTATATTAATGCGCTTATTGAGAAAGTCTCTGCTGTCCAAGAAGAGACTAATATTTTGTAGGAGTCTACGGAAGAAGAAATTGATGAAACTGTGAGCTCATTGGATGAAAAAGATGAGGAGGAGAGCGAAGAACAAAAGGAGGAAGAGCGGATTAGCTACCCGTGCCCAACTTCTAATGAGAGTAACTCTTCAACTCATACATTGTTTAATTTCCCTTCGTGCTTACCGAAGGATGATTTCTATGATGACTATTATGATCCCTTTGATTCTTTTGAAATATCCCTTTTTGATGATGCTTGCTATGCTTGTGGCCAAGATGCCAATATGAATTATGGTTATGGACATGAACTTGCTATAGTTCCTTATGTTAAACATGAAATTTTTGCTATTGCACCCACACATGATAGTCCTATTATCTTTTTGAATTCTCCAAACTACACTATATCGGAGAAGTTTGCTCTTATCAAGGAATATATTGATGGGTTGCCTTTTACCGTTGCACATGATGATTTTGATGAATATAATATGCATGTGCTTGCTGCTCCTACTTGCAATTATTATGAGAGAGGAACTATATCTCCACCTCTCTATGTTTCCAATATGATAAAATTGCAAGAAACTGTTTATACTATGCATTGGCCTCTACTTTGTGTGCATGAATTGTTCTTTTATGACATGCCGATGCATAGGAAGAGAGTTAGACTTCGTTGTTGCATGATATATGTTACCTTGTGCTCACCACTAAATTAAAAATCATTGTTAATTAAAATTGGCTTTCATATACCTTGAGATCCGAGTGCATCCATTACTTGAGCACTATATGCCTATCTTAATGGTTTTAAAGAAAGCGCTGCCAGGGAGACAACCCGGAAGTTTTAGAGAGTCATCTATTTCTGTTCAGTGCTTTTATATAGTTTAAAAACAACAAAAATAAAGAGGGGAATCCAAAACTTTTTCAAAAAGGAAAGCGAAAGTGAGAAAGACAAGCATTGTTGAAGTGGGAGCTAGCCTTGAACTTTGTTCATGCTCATGGAAACTTTGTGAATCTTGATTACATAAACTTTTCAATAAAAATAATTATCCCCTTGTACAATTCCTTGTATTATAAAAATAATGTGCCAAGGTTTGCCTTTAGGATGTTTACATTTGCTTGATGGTTTGTACGGTGCAGGACAGAAACTTTGGCTGTAGTACACGATTTTACATTTTTTTTCTGGAATGTCAAATGGTTCTGATTCTTTTTGCACGGTCTTCCTATACAAATTGTTTATTTTTCCTAATTTTTGTAGAATTTTTCAAGTATCAGATGTATGGTGAATTTTCAGATTATTACAGACTGTTCTGTTTTAGACAGATTCTGTTTTTGATGCATAGTTTGTTTGTTTTGATGAAACTATCAATTTATATTAGTGGATTAAGCCATGAAAAAGTTATACTACAGTAGACACAATGCAAAAACAAAATATGAATTGGTTTGCAATAGTACTTAGAGTAGTGATTTGCTTTATTATACTAACGGATCTTACCGAGTTTTCTGTTGAAGTTTTGTGTGGGTGAAGTGTTCGATGATCGAGAAGGTCTCGATGTGAGGAGAAGGAAGAGAGGCAAGAGCTCAAGCTTGGGGATGCCCGAGGTACCCCAAGTAAATATTCAAGGAGACTCAAGCGTCTAAGCTTGGGGATGCCCCGGAAGGCATCCCCTCTTTCTTCAACAAGTATCGGTATGTTTTCGGATTCGTTTCGTTCATGCGATATGTGCAATCTTGGAGCGTCTTTTGCATTTAGTTTTCATTTTTCTTTTATGCACCATGCTGGTATGAGATAGTCCATGGTTTATTTATAGAATGCTCTATGCACTTCACTTATATCTTTTGAGTATGGCTTTATAGAATGCTTCATGTGCTTCACTTATATCATTTGAAGTTTGGATTGCCTGTTTCTCTTTACATAGAAAACCGCCATTTGTAGAATGCTCTTTTGCTTCACTTAGATTTGTTAGAGTGTGGGCATACATTTTGTAGAAAGAATTAAACTCTCTTGCTTCACTTATATCTATTTAGAGAGATGACAGGAATTGGTCATTCACATGGTTAGTCATAAAATCCTACATAAAACTTGTAGATCACTGAATATGATATGTTTGATTCCTTGCAATAGTTTTGCGATATAAAGATGGTGATATTAGAGTCATGCTAGTGGGTTGTTGTGGATTAGTATAAATACTTGTGTTGAGGTTTGTGATTCCCGTAGCATGCATGTATGATGAACCGTTATGTAACGAAGTCGGAGCATGATTTATTTATTGATTGTCTTCCTTATGAGTGGCGGTCGGGGACGAGCGATGGTATTTTCCTACCAATCTATCCCCCTAGGAGCATGCACATAGTACTTTGTTTCGATGACTAATAGATTTTTGCAATAAGTATGTGAGTTCTTTATGACTAATGTTGAGTCCATGGATTATACGGACTCTCACCCTTCCACCATTGCTAGCCTCTCTAGTACCGTGCATCTTTCGCCGGTACCATAAACCCACCATATACCTTCCTCAAAACAGCCACCATACCTACCTATCATGGCATTTCCATATCCATTCCGAGATATATTGCCATGCAACCTCCATCATCATCATATACATGACTTGAGCATTCATTTTCATATTGCTTTGCATGATCGTAAGATAGCTAGCATGATTTTTTCATGGCTTGTCCGTTTTTTGATATCATTGCTACGCTAGATCATTGCACATCCCGGTACACCGCCGGAGGCATCCATATAGAGTCATACTTTGTTCTAGTATCGAGTTGAAATATTGAGTTGTAAGTAAATAAAAGTGTGATGATCATCATTATTAGAGCATTGGCAAATGAGGAAAGGATGATGGAGACTATGATTCCCCCACAAGTCGGGATGAGACTCCGAACTTTAAAAATAAATAAAAGAGGCCAAAGAAGCCCCAAAAAAAGAGGCCAAAGAAACCCACCAAAAAAAGAGAGAAGGGGCAGTGCTACTATCCTTTTCCATAGTTGTGCTTCAAAGTAGCACCATGTTCTTCATATAGAGAGTCTCTTGAGTTATCACTTTCATATAGTAGTGGGAATTTTCATTATAGAACTTGGCTTGTATATTCCGATGATGGGCTTCCTCAAATGCAAGAGGTCTTCATGAGCAAGCAAGTTGGATGCACACCCAGTTAGTTTCAGTTGGAGCTTTCATACACTTATAGCTCTAGTGCATCCATTGCATGGCAATCCCTACTCACTCACATTGATATCTATTGATGGGCATCTCCATAGCCCGTTGATACGCCTAGTTCATGTGAGACTATCTTCTCCTTTTTGCCTTCTCCACCATCATATTCTATTCCACCTATAGTGCTATGTCCATGGCTCACGCTGATGTATTGCGTGAAAGTTGAAAAGGTTTGAGAACGTCAAAAGTATGAAACAATTGCTTGGCTTGTCATCGGGGTTGTGCATGATGTGAATATTTTGTGTGGTGAAGATGGAGCATAGCCAGACTATATGATTTTGTAGGGATAACTTTCTTTGGCCATGTTATTTTGAAAAGGCATGATTGCTTTATTGGTAGGCTTGAAGTATTATTGTTTTTATGTCAAATGATAGACTATTGCTTTGAATCACTCGTATCTTAATATTCATGCCGTGATTAGATTACATGATCAAGATTATGCTAGGTAGCATTCCACATCAAAAATTATCTTTTTTATCATTCACCTACTCGAGGACGAGCAGGAATTAAGCTTGGGGATGCTGATACGTCTCCATCGTATCTATAATTTTTTATTGTTCCATGCCAATATTCTACAACTTTCATATACTTTTGGCAACTTTTTATACTATTTTTGGGACTAACATATTGGTGCAGTGCCCAGTGCCAGTTCCTGTTTGTTGCATGTTTTTTGTTTCACAGAATATCCATATCAAACAGAGTCCAAACGGGATAAAGACTGAAGGAGATTTTTTTGGAATATATATGATTTTTGGGAAGAAAAATCCACGCGATACGGTGCCCGAGGTGGCCACGAGGCAGGGGGCACGCCCCTGACCATCGTGGGCCACCCGTAAGGCGTTTGATGCCCTTCTTTCGCCGCAAGAAAGCTAATATCCAGATAGAGGTCATGTTAAAATTTCAGCCCAATCGGAGTTACGGATCTGCGGGAATATAAGAAATGGTGAAAGGGAAGAATCTGAGAACGCAGAAACAGAGAGAGACAGAGAGACAGATCCAATCTTGGAGGGGCTCTCGCCCCTCCCGTGCCATGTAGGCCATGGATCAGAGGGGAAACCCTTCTCCCATCTAGGGAGGAGGTCAAGGAAGAGGAAGAAGGAGGGGGGCTCTCTCCCCCTCGCTTCCGGTGGCACCGGAGTGCCACCGGGGGCTATCATCATCACCGCGATCTACACCAACACCTCCGCCATCTTCACCAATATCACCATCACCTTCCCCCCTCTATCTACAGCGTTCCACTCTCCCGCAACCCGTTGTACCCTCTACTTGAACATGGTGCTTTATGCTTCATATTATTATCCAATGATGTGTTGTCATCCTATGATGTCTGAGTAGATTTTCGTTGTCCTATCGGTGGTTGATGAATTGCTATGATTGATTTAATTTTCTTTTGGTTATGTTGATGTCCTTTGGTGCCCATCATATGATTGCGTGCGTGGATCACACCCTAGGGTTAGTTGTATGTTGATAAGACTATGTATTGGAGGGCAAGAGTGACAGAAGCTTCAACCTAGCATAGAAATTGATGCATACGGGATTGAAGTGGGACCAATATATCTTAATGCTATGGTTGGGTTTTACCTTAATGAACATTAGTAGTTGCGGATGCTTGCTAATAGTTCCAATCATAAGTGCATAGAATTCCAAGTCAGGGATGACATGCTAGCAGTGGCCTATCCCACATAATACTTGCTATCGGTCTAGTAAATTAGTCAATTGCTTAGGGGCAATTTCGCAACTCCTACCACCACTTTTCCACACTTACTATATTTACTTTATTGTTTCTTTATCTAAACAGCCCCTACTTTTTATTTACGTACTCTTTATTATCTTGCAAACCTATCCAACAACACCTACAAAGTACTTCTAGTTTCATACTTGTTCTAGGTAAAGCGAACGTCAAGCGTGCGTAGAGTTGTATCGGTGGTCGATAGAACTTGAGGGAATATTTGTTCTACCTTTAGCTCCTCGTTGGGTTCGACACTGTAAGTGCATCTAGTGCCACCCCTAGTTGGTTTTGGAGTATTGACGACAAACCTAGTTGAGGGACTAATGTGTTTGTGAGAATTGCAGGATAACACAGGTAGAAGTCCCTCATCGATTCGGTTTTCCTACCAGAGATGACCCCCAAAAATGTATGAAGACATTGAAGTCAAAGGTGGTATATGAAGATATTCACATTGAAGACTATGACAAGAGAAGACACCACATGAAGCCTATGGAGCTCGAAGACTTAGATCTTTTGTAGTTCTCTTTCTTCTGTGTTGAGTCATAGGAACCACCGTACTGTTAAGTGGGGTACAAGAGAACCAGTCAGAATGACTGAAGTGATGCTTAAACAAAACCTATGTCTTCGAGTGAAGACTTTGAGAGCGAATCTTGTCCAGAGTCGGGCAAGTCAGCTTTGCTTGAAGCCCAAGTAAAGTTGTCGTGTGAGTTTGAAATCTGACCGTTGGAACACGTGTCAGTTCCTTAGTGACCCAGGGTCATTTCGGACAAATCAGGTCGGGTTGCCAAGTGGCTATAAATAGCCCACCCCCTACAACCATAAATGGTTGGCTGCTCAGATTTAGAGTACGGCTTTTGTCGTTTGAGAGCAACCCACCTCGAAGCCTTTGAGAGAGAATTCCTTGCGAGGATAAAGCCCTAACCACCCAGAGCCAAAGAGAATTAGGCATCACTTAAGTCTTCTTGTCTGTGTGATCTGAAGACTTATTACACTTGAGGACTGTGCATCCTCCAGCCGGTTAGGTGTCGCGTTCTGAGCATCCAAGAGACATTGTGGATTGCCGGTGAAAGAAGTCTGTGAAGGTTTGGGGTCTACCTTGAAGACTTACCAGAGTGATTGGGTGAGGTCTGTGTGACCTTATCTCAAGGGGAATACGGTGAGGACTGGGTGTCCTGAGGTGCATGTTCAGGACTGGGTGTCCGGGACTGTGTGTCCTAAGGTTTAAATACCTGTCCGCCCTAACCAGATGTAGAGTTGTCACAGCAACTGGAACTGGTCCAACAAATCATTGTCTTCAGCGAGTCACTGGTTTCATCTTCCCTTCCCTTTACTTACTGTTACTCCTTGTGAAGTCATTGTATGTTCGCACTATCTTTTGTCTTCACTGAGTGACTGCGTGTTCTGTGTGGCTTCACAATATCTTCCTACCTAATCCTTACTACATTGCTGCTATTAGTCATTGTGCTTTCACTCTATTGAATACTTGACTATGGCTTGCCTAGTGTAGTCTACCTTCCGCTGCAGGGTAATAGGTTTATTTCTATCGTTTGTCTTCATAACTTCCACGTTTTGAAGACTTTCATAAAAATCGCCTATTCACCCCCCCTCTAGTCGATATAACGCACTTTCAATTGGTATCAAAGCAAGGTGCTCCCTTGTTCTATGTGATTCGGTTTAACCACCTGGAGTTTTAGCTATGTCGACTGCAGGGATAATTAAAGTCTCCGCAGTGTGCCCCGTCTTCGATGGAACTGAATATCCCTACTAGAAGAATAAGATGTGCATGCATCTTGAAGCCATTGACGTCGACCTATGGTATGCCATCAAGAACGGCGTTCCCAAGGCTGGAGAAGGTGTCACTGCTGCTGATGTCGAGAAGTTCATTCAACTGGACTCTACTGCCAAGAATATCATCTGTGGTCATCTGACCAAAGGACAGTATGGCCATGTGAGTGCTTTGGAAACATCTAAGCTGGTCTGGGACTGGCTCTCCAAGGTCAATGAAGGCGTCTCAACCCAGAGAGATCAGAGAATCAGTGTCCTTCGCAACCTCTTCAACCGCTTCAAGCGAAATGACAATGAGAATGTCCAGCTCACATTTGACCGACTCACTGACATCACAAATGAGCTTCAAGCCCTCGGCGCTACTGAGATCACCAAACATGAAGTTGTCAAGACACTACTGAGATCACTTGATAGTTCGTTTGACACCCTAGCCCTGATGATTCAAGAACGTCCTGATTTCAAGACACTCGATCCGTCTGACATACTTGAGAGGCTCAACACACATGAGTTTCAGCTTTCTAAGAAAAGAGATATCTACGGTCCAAACTATGGGCGAACTCGTGCCTTGAAGGCAAAAGCTGTCTCCTCATTTGAAGAAGAATCTGACAGCAGTTCGGATGATCCTGAAGACATTGGAAGGGAACTTTCTATGCTTGTGAAGAAGTTCCAAAAATTCACCAAGAAGAAAGGTTTCAGAAAGTCTTCCCGATCAAGCTCAAGGAATGATGAAGCTTCTGCTCACGACTACAAGAAGAAAACATGTCACAAGTGCAAGAAACCTGGCCACTTCATCTCTGAGTGTCCACAGTGGGACAATGAGAACAAAAAGAAGAAGAAGAGCAAGGAATATGACTCTGACGACAAGAAGAAGAAGAAATACTCAAAGTCTTCGTCCAAGTCTTCCTCAAAGTCTTCATCACACAAGAAGAGCTCATCTGGCAAGGCACGTGCGTTTGTTGGCAAGGAAATGGATTCAGAGGAGGAGTCCGCTTCTGAGGAGGCGGAGGTGGAGTCTGAGGAGGAGTCCGATTCAGGCGTCGCAAGTCTGGCTACAACATACGTTGCCAAGTCCATCTTCAATACTGAAGAGAATGACCTTGTCACCGACACCGATGCAAATGACAAGGACTACTCCGCTTCTACCTACTGCTTCATGGCACGCGGTGCCAAGGTAAACACACGCACTACTCACTATCAAACATCTAGTGACAATGACTCTGATTGTGACTCAAAACCCAGCTACAAAACACTTGCTAAAATTACAACTGAACAACAGAAAGCTATGGAACATATTCAAAAACTGCTAGACAGAAGCGATGATCTGTTAGGTGCTGAAATGACTCGATCTGAATCCTTAATTGAAGACATAAAAAATCTTCACGTTAAGTATCAGGAACTTGAAAGTCGTCATGAAACTCTCTCAACAACTCACGAAAAGCTTTCCTATGATTATCTTCAAAGGAAGCAAGATCTTGAGAAATTGAGAGCGATTCATGAAGATCTTCAAAAGGAAAACGAGTCACTTCGCGCCAAACAGATCAGTCCCGCTCAGGAAGGATTTGAACCACCATGTCTTAAATGCATTGAGCGTGACAATGCTACTTCTGTTGCTGAATGTTCTACTGCTACTACTGTTGCAATATTTTCAACTGTTGATGTGGTAACTAACCCCTCTGCTGAGGATACCACTGCTATTGCTGATGAGAATGCTAGGTTGAAGACATTGCTTGAAACAGGGATGTACAAAAGTCTTAAAGGGCATCAGACACTTTGTGATGTCCTCAAAAAGCAGATACTGAACCGAAACCCGAGGAAAGAGGGTGTTGGGTTCGTAAGGAAAATGAATGCTGATGGCTCTTACTGGAAACCTGAGCAGTACCCCAAAACCATGTGGGTTGCTGCAAACGAACCTTCAGCAGACCCATCCAATCTATCTGGCTTCACTTGTGCTAACCCCATTATCATTGATGAATCCTTTGATGCAAACTATATACTGTTTAAGAATCAGAATGGTGAAGTGTTTACCAGGTACATTGGTACTAACTGCAGGAATGGACCGCCTATGAAGAAGATCTGGGTTCCGAAAAGGTGTCTGGAGAATCTTCCTATGAATGTCATCATGACACCTCACGTGAAGAAGACAAACCTCACACCAAAGGCTTCATACAGACAGAGGACTCACCTGAGTCGCACTAACGCAAATGTTTTGCAGGGAAACCATACTCAGGCATATGAATATGAGAGCGGTTCATCGAACCACCATGTTCATAAGACCAAGAACTATTCTGCTTATTCTTATGAGTACTATTGTCCGCCTGCAAGACTGTTTGCTAGGGCTCCAAAGCCAAAGTTCTCAGATGTTGCACTTAGACTTATTGCTTCTAAGACACCCTTGAAGATGTGGGTGGCTAAGAAAGCTTAACTCTCTTTTGCAGGGAAAGGTCTCCAGCAGAAAACCAAAATCGTCGGACGCTATTGCTGGGGACCTTAAACATCTTGTAGGGCGCAAGATCAAATGCCCGAATGGTCTTACTATGTACTTCGTTCCTGAATCGCTTGCTACTCTCCCTATTAGTCCTAATCTGGATCTAAGCTTTCATAACCCACTGGTTTGTCAAATGTTTTTGCTTCACAATGCTCTTCGTGAAGCCTATCCCCCTAACTGCACTGTAGGGTACGACACCAGCGTCTTCAGAATGGATTATTGATAGTGGGTGTACAAATCACATGACTGGCAAAAGAAGCCTTCTTATGGACTCAACCTTACGTCCATCCGACAAGAGCCACATCACATTTGCTGACACTGGTAAAAGTAAGGTATTGGGTCTAGGTAGAGTTGCAATCTCAAGGGATCAACACATGGATAAAGTCATGCTTGTTGAATCCCTTGGCTTCAACTTAATGTCTGTCTCAATGCTTTGCGATTTAAACATGATCGTAATATTTGGAAAATATCGTTGCCTTGTTCTAATGGAATCTGACAAGTCTCTAGTATTTGAAGGGTATCGAAAAGATGATTTGTACGTGGTAGATTTCTCAGCAGGACCACAGCTTGTCGTATGTCTTCTAGCAAAAGCTTCAGAATGCTGGCTCTGGCATCGGAGGCTTGGGCATGCTAGCATGAGGAACCTCCACACCCTGGCAAAGAAGAAGCATGTCATAGGCATCGAGGGCGTCAAGTTCAAGAAAGATCACTTATGCGGTGCCTGTGAGGCAGGAAAGATGACGAGGGCCAAACATCCCTCGAAGACAATCATGACCACTACTCGACCCTTCGAACTGCTTCACATGGATCTTTTCGGTCCCACTCATTACTCAACTCTTACTTCTACTGCTTGTCTCTATGGCTTTGCCATTGTTGATGATTATTCTAGATATACTTGGGTGCACATAATCCTTTACAAGACTGAAGTGCAGGATGTCTTCAGACGCTTCTCCAATCGAGTAATGAACAACTATGGCGCCAAGATAAAGCATATCAGAAGTGAGAATGGCACTGAATTCAAGAACACTGGCCTTGATACATATCTTGATACCTTGGGCATCACACATGAATTCTCATCCCCGTACACGCCACAGCAGAATGGGGTCGTCGAACGCAAGAACAGAACACTCATTGAGATGGCCAGAACGATGCTAGATGAATACAAGACTCCAAGAAAATTCTGGCCTAAAGCCATTGATACTACATGCCATACAATCAATCGTGTTTATCTTCACAAGCTTCTGAACAAGACATCTTATGAGCTCCTTACTGGCAAGAAGCCAAATGTCAGTTACTTCAGAGTATTTGGCGCCACGTGCTGGATCAAGGACCCACATCACACCTCAAAGTTTGCACCAAAAGCACATGAGGGTTTTATGCTTGGATATGGAAAGGATTCGCACTCCTACAGAGTCTTCAATCTCTTTCATTACAAAGTGGTTGAAACAATGGATGTGCGGTTCGATGAGACCAACGGTTCACAAAGAGAGCAACTACCAAATGTGCTAGATGAAGTTCCATCCTGTGAATCAATCAAGCTAATGGGAACTGGAGAAATTATACCTTCTGAAGCTCATCCTTAAGAAGAACTTATCATCTCAGCACCTGATCAACATGAAGACAATGCTCAGCCTGAAGACATTCCTTCTAACAATGACAATGATCAGCAAGAGCAAAATCTTCGCCCTGTACATCCTCGCGTTGCCAATGAAGTGCAGATTGAAAGAATAATTGATAGCATCAATGCACCCGGTCCACTCACTCGTTCAAGGGCAACTCAGCTAGCAAATTTCTGTGGGCACTTCGCATTCGTCTCAATAACAGAACCCAAGAAAGTTGAAGAAGCCTTCATGGAACCTGAATGGATTCTAGCTATGCAAGACGAGCTTCAACAGTTTGAGCTGAATAATGTATGGGAACTGGTCAAGCGTCTCGATCCTCGGAAGCACAACATAATAGGCACCAAATGGATATACCGCAACAAGCAAGATGAGCATGGTCAAGTTGTCAGAAACAAAGCTCGTCTCGTTGCTCAAGGATATACTCAAGTGGAAGGCATTGACTTCGATGAAACATTTGCTCCTGTGGCTAGACTTGAAGCCATACGCATATTGCTGGCCTATGCAAATCATCACAACATGCTTCTTTATCAAATGGATGTGAAGAGCGCCTTCCTCAATGGAAAGATTGAAGAAGAAGTGTATGTTGCACAACCTCCTGGCTTTGAAGATCCAAAACATCCTGACATGGTATACAAGCTCAACAAGGCACTGTATGGCCTCAAACAAGCCCCTCGGGCCTGGTATGACACACTCAAATACTTCCTGAAGAGCAAAGGCTTCATACCTGGTTCTCTCGACCCCACTCTCTTCATGAAGACATATGATGGTGAACTGTTTGTGCGCCAAATATATGTGGATGACATTATCTTCGGCTGCACCAATCAGAAGTAAAGTGAAGAGTTTGGATATATGATGCAAGAGCAATATCAAATGTCTATGATGGGAGAGCTGAAGTTCTTTCTCGGTCTTCAAATATGACAGCAACACAACGGCATCTTCATATCTCAAGAGAAGTATCTCAAAGATTGCCTGAAGAAGTTAGGTATGCAAGACTGCAAAGGCTTCACGACACCAATGCTAGCCAAGCATCATCTGGGTCCTGACGACAATGGTAAAGAGTTCAATCAAAAGGTATACCGCTCCACGATTGGTTCTTTACTTTATCTATGTGCATCTAGGCCAGATATTATGCTTAGTGTTTGCATGTGTGCTCGATTCCAAGCGGCACCAAAGGAGTCGCATCACTTAGCTATGAAGCGAATTCTTTGATATTTGGATCACACCCCAATTCTAGGATTATGGTATCCAAAGGGCTCAGAGTTTGATCTGGTTGGATTCTCGGATGCTGATTATGCTGGTGACAAAGTTGATCGCAAGTCTACATCAGGCACATGTCACTTTCTGGGACGATCACTTGTATGTTGGTCTTCAAAGAAGCAGAACTGTGTATCTCTCTCCACTGCTGAATCTGAATACATTGCTGCTGGATCTTGCTGCGATCAGCTTCTGTGGATGAAGCAAATGCTCAAGGACTATGGCATTCATCTGAAGCAAGTGCCACTCTACTGCGACAACGAAAGCGCCATCAAGATTGCCAACAACCCAGTTCAACTCTCGAAGACAAAGCACATTGAAATTCGTCATCACTTTCTCAGAGATCATGTTGTGAAGGAAGATATTGATATCATACACGTTAACACTGAAGAGCAATTGGCAGATATCTTCACCAAGCCCTTGGATGAGAAGAGATTTTGCAAGTTACGGTGTGAGCTAAATATCCTGGAATCCTCAAATGTCCTGTGATCAGGCACACATCCTAACCCTTATGCATATTGATGACTTAGATGTGCAACACACGAAGTAAAGTATATCTTCAATCAATGAAGACATACATTCTAAGTGTGAATACATTAATGTGGAATTTGACTTCGGAGCGCCATGATAATTGTGCACCGTGTCTGGGTCTAATACTTCCTATACGGTGGGTAACGCCACCACCAAATGTTCTATTTTGAAGTGTTTCACTCATGGCGTTACCTTGCTATGTCTTCACATTTGGTTTGGCTTCAATCTCAACATGTCTTCATGATTATCTTCACTATGTTGATTATATATATATATATATATATATATATATATATATACACTAGTGTTTTGTCCTCTACAGCATTCACTTATAGCTATGTCTTCTTGTTGAATCTTTTGAACTAAGTGAATGTGATCGGACCCTAACCTCTCTATGCTATCTATCTCAAACTCTATCTCTCCAAATCATATGCATTCTATTGAAATTGTCGAATGTCTTCTCTGCGTCCTTGTTAGCAGAAGATACAAAGACAAACCTTAAGTCCACTTTCAATGCTCATTCCTCCACATGAAACCCGGAGAAGTAGGAACGACCACCCGACAATCCAGACATGCGTGGGACGTGGAACAAACCCCAAAATTCTGCATGATGGCTACATGTTCCTCAGATGCGAATCGCCAGGGGCACCTGTGTAATAACGCAGTGCCGCCCCTATACCTATAAATACACACTTCACGGCGGTCATTATCTCTTCTTCCACTCTCGCACGAACCCTAGCGCCACCGCTAGCCCTCGACGACGCTGGCGACGAAGCGCTTCGCTGCCGCAACATCTCCGATGCCGTCTTCACGCCGACCGCGGACATCGTCCTCTCCGCCGTCATCATAGGTGTCCTCCATCACCAAGTTAGGGCACGGAAGATCGAACTGCTCGGCCTCATCTTCCACTCCGTCTAGCAGTTCTTAGTGTGGTAAATAAAACTTCCTTTTTACGGCACCGTTGATCCTATGGCTTTGTCACTTTCTACCACAAGCAGTTTCTATTCACACAAGTTAGATCTCTCTCATACTGCATCTCATAACATGCCTAGTATATTCACTTATGCTTCACAAAGTAGTTAGATTCCTCACTTGTACTGATCTTTGGATTCGTACAAATCTGGAACCAACTCCTTATCTATGAGTGAATGTCTTCGCACGATGAGGTCAATGTCTTCTAAACTGATTTATGTTCAAAATCTTCTGAGAATGCATATGACCTCTTCCCCTTCCCTCGCACCTTAATGTTGTCACAGGTACATGTCTGTGGGAGAATCCCTTGGTTCTCATAGTCTGCATTCATTTGCAGAATTCTTACAGCATCATATAAATTCTCCCGAAGCAAGTTCCTGTTTATCCAGCAAGCGAAAATCTTTGAAGCCTTTGAACGTGTTGAAGCCTTTCAGTTTAAAGTTCATGGCTTCAGAGAAATCAGCAAGGAAGGGTGGCAGAAAGCATCGTGGAGAAACATCTAGAGATCTGCCAGATGACCTCTCAGAACTGTATAAGACAGATCCTAAAGAGGATTACAGTCAGCGCAAGACCCGAATCCAATGGATTCGAAGATACTGGGCAGAACAATGGTTCAAATACCGATTTGTAACCCAGGAATATGCTGAGAAAAATGCCATCAAGAGACCATGGGGAGACATCCTATACAAGAATCTTCAACCCAGGTCCAAAGATGAAGCCATAGAACAAGGCTTCTATCCCTGCATGGTCCGTGGGTCACAGCCTGTTGATGCACACCCATCGTCACTACTATGGTGTCGTGACGACATTCTGTTCAAGCGCAACTTCCAGTTTGCCCAGAACTCAGCGAAGCAAAACAAGAAGACATTGGGACTAGACTTCAACCCTGGTCCCTCAGCTCCAAGGGCTGATGGCACACGAGATGCAGAACCCAATGTCGTCGGTCCTTTCTACAACCTTGAAGGCCTCATCACCCATATCTTGGTTCAAGGGACTGCAGTGAATGAGTCTGCAGCTGACACTGAATCAGATGAAGCGCCTGCAGTGCCGAAGCCAAAGAAGTTGAAGAAGCCTAAAGCTTCAAAGCCTGCCCCTTCACCAAAAATCTCACGGGCGAAGCCACTGGCAACTGCACCTCCTGAAGACAGTGTGCAGTCCGAAGATTTATCACGCATCCCCAAGCCCTAGAAGGTCAAGATGCCTCTGCCACACACCGGCCAAGAGCTAACAGCTGCTGCCATTCTGCGCAATGATGCCATTGATCTGTCAAGTGATGAAGATCTTGCAGATGACGCTCTTGAGCAACTCATCAAGAGCAAAGAAGAAGCAGAAATCTTCAATGATATGCCTCTCTTTGATGTAACAGTCATTCACAACTTCATTGATGAATGGTTTGACACGCCAAACATTAGCTTCGACGATCTCCAACTACCCATTGGCCTCAGTGTCGCCTTCCATGGCGCCATTGCTTCACAGTTAGCTATCACCCAGCGCATTGTTGAACTGAAGCAGAAGATTGACTTTGAGAAATCTCAGTTCAAGAAGCATATGGCCAAGCTCAGCGTGCAAGACGTGAAGAATTTCAAGATTATGCTGCACGAGCTCAAGGAAGCCTTTCTAAAGAAACGTGCAGAAGCTCAGGGTTCTCGTGAGCGCATGAAGGTCCTGGCTGATAGGTGTGTGCAAGCCTACAATGAGGCTGAGAAGCGCAAGGCCCTTGGGCGTCCTGGCATCGACCCCAGGATGGCTACCAAGAAGCAGAAGAAGCCCGCTATGGCTGAACCTGAAGCACCAAGGCAGGAGGCAGATCCCCTTGTCTTCCCAACTTGCATGACTGGCCCGAAGCCAAAGGCCAGGTCAACCGCTTCAGAACTGAAGAAGACCAGGACCGCTGAGGCTGAAGCAAGGAAGAGAAAACATCCTGAAGCCTCTGCTACTGCCCCCGCCAAGAAGAAAAGAATGACCAAGAAGGAACGGGCTGCTCCCATAGAGCCCTTGATTGTTGAACCCATTTCCATGGTTCACCCCGACGCCGATCCATAAGAACGCCAACTGACTGTCCATGAGCCTGCTTTCACAGAGGCTCATGAAGCTGAAGACTTTCCAGCAGCTGATCCCATCGCTGCTGAAGACATTGGTCATCATGACCATGTTGAAGATGATGCAGCCCTTCCTCAGCTAGAACACCAACAGGTATCATCGCCTGTGCTAACGCACAACGAACTCATCAGCATTGGTCGTCCACTGACGCCAATTGCACAGGATGCTTCATGGGTGGATCGCCCACAAGAGAATGAAGACCTTGATGCCCAGCCAACAGCAACTCCATAGGCGTCGCCCGCATTGCGCAGGCTTCGCAAAGGTCCAAGGCCTCAAGTCTCTGCGTCTGAAGCTAAAACTGCTGAAGACATTCCGGCTGCATCAACCAATCAAGAAGAAGTACCACAAGCTGCTACTCCCTTGTCCCACCAAGAAGCAGTTCTCGAGGACAACGTGATTGAAAATCTTGCGGCTGCCACCACCAACACCACCGAAGCCACTGACGCTGTCATGGCTGAAGCTAATGTGGAGCCCTCACCAACAAAAGCACCAGAAGTCAGCGAAGCCACTAATCTCGCCACTTCTGTTCCTGAGTCTGCTGCCGGTCCCCAGTTCGACTATTATGTTGAGCACAGGCCTCAGGTACAGAAGCCAATCCCAAGATTGCCAAGGTTCCCAGGTCCTACATCAGCCCTGGCTCCTTCAATATCAATGGCTTCAGAGCAGACAACACATTCTTCAATAGCTCCAGGACCCCTACTCCAGGGAAAGAATATCATCTGATCGGTTCTGGAGTTATCTGCAGCGAAGCTATTACTCATGCGTTCTTTACAACCAAGGTCGCATCTTCCCACACAAGCGCCTTGACATTGAAGCAATAGCTGGTCTACCCTGCCTGGAAGAAGCTCTGGATTGCTTCAAAGAGGTTGGACTGCTGCCGTTCGTCACTGACCAAGAGCATTGGAATGAAGAGTTGCTGCTCCAATTCTATGCCACACTTCACATCCGCGGGTATAGCAGAGATCCGAAGACTTGGGTCCTGGAGTGGATGACAGGAAACGTTCATCATGAAGCCAAAGCCTTTGACATCATTGAGCTCACTGGTTTGCCCACTCCTGGCGATCTCTACGAGCATGGCTGTCAGCTTCATAGTGAAGCTATTGAGAGCATCTTTCAGAAGACTGAACCTAATATGAGTCAGATGCTCAGTATGATGAAGCCATTGCCCCAAGATGCTGCTTATCCCACGGAGTTCTTCGTTGAAGACCTTGAGTATCTGCCAAGAACCATTTATCACATCATAAGGCGAACTCTCTGGCTAATCAAAGGACATTCTCCCCATGCCAAGCTGAAAGGTGCAATGAAGACTTTGGTCTTCTACATTCTTCATGGAAAATGCTTCAATACACAGGATTTCTTCATTCGCCAACTTGCTGCATCTGGCTCTGATCTGTTTGGTTTGAAGTTCTACGCCCCTTGGGTGATGCGGCTGATCAAACTTCACTCCGCTATCTCATATAAGCCATCGGCCCGCAACCATCGGATCTTTTTGCCTGATGTGGATATGTCTATTGAAGCCATCTATCCTGAGCCTGTCAAGGAACCTCTCAGTCTTCAGAATGCAGAGCATCAAAGTTTCACTCAGAATGTTGAAGGCGTTGAAGCCGTAACTCGTGTGTATCCTTTGGCTAGCACTACACGTGCACCGCATCCTGCTCTCACTGAAGCCAGTGATAGTACAACTGCTCCATGACCCAAGAAGCGCACTCGTGTTCTCAACGACCGAGAGCTTCTTGTGGCTCCTCATCAGAAATAGGATAGGCATCATGACTGGCTGAAGCGTCAGATGCAAAGCCTCTTGGTGGATGTTAATCGCATTCGCAATCTTGCCACCAAGAATGCTTTTGTTGCCCATGAAACCTCTCGCCGCACAAGGAAAGGGCTAACACTGATGTGTTCTAAAGATGATCTTCAAGAGGATGGCTTCACTGAGCGATTCAAGTTTGACTCCACACCTCCTCGAAGGGCAGTGCTGCGAAGAACTCCATCCCTTGAAGACTCTGAGTTCTCTTCCTCTACTACAACTGTGAATGCCAGAGTAATCGAGGATGAAGACGATGCTACTTCACCGCCACCTCCTTCAGCATGCTTTGACTCTGCTCCAAGCTCTTCAGCACCGCCAAACACAACCAACGACCCTGCTGCTTCACCTACTCCTCATGAGAACGAGTAGATGCTCTATGTCTTCAAACCTTTTTGGTCCTTACTGACAAAAGGGGGAGAAGCATATGAGGTTGATAGTCTTCAAGCGGGTCCATATGGGCAGGTGCTTTATATTTTGCTTCGTGCTTACAACTCTCGTTTTGCTACATTTGGTTCTTTGAGTTGTAACACTTAAACTCGATGGTCGTCTGCTACTTATTTGCCACCTTGTGTTGCGATGATAAATTCCGCATGTGCGACGATAAATTCTGCACTTAGATCATTCTGCAGACGTCCATTTTCCATTATGCATGTCATTATCTTCATATACTTTCACATGCATAGTGGATTGTCATCATAAGTTAAAGTGGATCTCCACAAGTACAACCTGCCATGTGCATTTGCATTCCAAAAGCAAATTACTTATATGCACATCTTTAGGGGGAGCCCTTGCAACTTATGAAGACAATTCCTTATCCTTTACAATTTCATAGATTATATTCCCCGTTGAAAACTTCAACTAGTTTGTCATCAATCACCAAAAAGGGGGAGATTGTAAGTGCATCTAGTGCCACCCCTAGTTGGTTTTAGAGTATTGACGACAAACCTAGTTGAGGGACTAACGTGTTTGTGAGAATTGCAGGATAACACAGGTAGAAGTCCCTCATTGATTCGGTTTTCCTACCAGAGATGACCCCTAAAAATGTATGAAGACATTGAAGTCAAAGGTGGTATATGAAGACATTCACATTGAAGACTATGACAAGAGAAGACACCACATGAAGCCTATGGAGCTCGAAGACTTAGATCTTTCGTAGTTCTCTTTCTTCTGTGTTGAGTCATAGGAACCACCGTACTGTTAAGTGGGGTCCAAGAGAACCAGTCAGAATGACTGAAGTGATGCTTAAACAAAACCTATGTCTTCGAGTGAAGACTTTGAGAGCGAATCTTGTCCAGAGTCGGGCAATTCAGCTTTGCTTGAAGCCCAAGTAAAGTTGTCGTGTGAGTTTGAAATCTGACCGTTGGAACACGTGTCAGTTCCTTAGTGACCCAGGGTCATTTCGGACAAATCAGGTCGGGTTGCCAAGTGGCTATAAATAGCCCACCCCCTACAACCATAAATGGTTGGCTGCTCAGATTTAGAGTACGGCTTTTGTCGTTTGAGAGCA
Organism: Triticum aestivum; assembly: GCF_018294505.1. NCBI lineage: Eukaryota > Viridiplantae > Streptophyta > Magnoliopsida > Poales > Poaceae > Triticum > Triticum aestivum. Next base: position 280,848,473 of record NC_057812.1, on the reverse strand, counting down.
ACCCACCTCAAAGCCTTTGACAGAGAATTCCTTGTGAGGATAAAGCCCTAACCACCCAGAGCCAAAGAGAATTAGGCATCACTTAAGTCTTCTTGTCTGTGTGATCTGAAGACTTATTACACTTGAGGACTGTGCATCCTCCAGCCGGTTAAGCGTCGCGTTCTGAGCATCCAAGAGACATTGTGGATTGCCGGTGAACAAAGTCTGTGAAGGTTTGGGAGTCTACCTTGAAGACTTACCAGAGTGATTGGGCGAGGTCTGTGTGACCTTAGCTCAAGGGGAATACGGTGAGGACTGGGTGTCCTGAGCTGCGTGTTCAGGACTGGGTGTCCGGGACTGTGTGTCCTAAGGTTTAAATACCTAGCCGCCCTAACCAAACGTACATTTGTCACAGCAACTGGAGCTGGTCCAACAAATCATTGTCTTCAGCGAGTCACTGGTTTCATCTTCCATTCCCTTCACTTACTGTTACTCCTTGTGAAGTCATTGTATGTTCGCACTATCTTTTGTCTTCACTGAGTGACTGCGTGTTCTGTGTGGCTTCACGATATCTTCCTACCTGATCCTTACTACATTGCTGGTATTAGTCATTGTGCTTTCACTCTATTGAATACTTGACTATGGCTTGCCTAGTGTAGTCTACCTTCCGCTGCAGGGTAATAGGTTTATTTCTATCGTTTGTCTTCATAACTTCCACATTTTGAAGACTTTCATAAAAATCACCTATTCACCCCCCCTCTAGTCGATATAACGCACTTTCAGACACTCTTACTTACCGAAAACTGTTGTGATGCCCTATACTTGTGGGTTATCAATAATAAACAAATAACAACTTTATTATTGCCTCTAGGGCATATTTCCTTCAGTCTCCCACTTGCACAAGAGTCAATAATCTATATTACATTGTAATGATTCTAACACCCATGGAGTCTTGGTGCTGATCATGTTTTTCTCGTGAGAGAGGCTTAGTCGACGGGTCTACAACATTCAGATCTGTATGTATCTTGCAAATCTCTATGTATCCCTCCTTGACTTGACCGCGAATGGAATTGAAGCGTCTCTTGATGTGCTTGGTTCTCTTGTGAAATCTGGATTCCTTTGCCAAGGCAATTGCACTAGTATTGTCACAAAAGATTTTCAGTGGACCCGCTGCACTAGATATGACACCTAGATCGGATATGAACTCCTTCATTTGCTGCTTCCAAAGCAGCTATGTACTCCGCTTCGCACATAGATCCCGCCACGACGCTCTACTTGGAACTACACCAACCAACAATTCCACCATTCAATAAAAATACGTATACGGTTTGTGACTTAGAGTCATCCGGATCAGTGTCAAAGCTAGCATCAACGTAACCATTTACGACGAGCTCTTTGTCACCTCCATAAACGAGAAGCATGTCCTTAGTCCTTTTTAGGTATTTCAGGATGTTCTTGACCGCTGTCCAGTGATCCACTCGTGGATTACTTTGGTACCTCCCTGCTAAACTAATAGCAAGGCACACATCAGGTCTGGTACACATCATTGCATACATGATAGAACCTATAGCTGAAGCATAGGGTATGACTTTCATTTTCTCTCTATCTTCTGCAGTGGTCGGGCATTGAGTCTGACTCAACTTCACACCTTGTAACACAGGCAATAACCCTTTCTTTGCTTGATCCATTTTGAACTTTTTCAAAACTTTATCAAGGTATGTGCTTTGTGAAAGTCCAATTAAGCATCTTGATCTATCTCTATAGATCTTGATGCCCAATATGTAGGCAGCTTCACCGAGGTCTTTCATTGAAAAATGCTTATTCAAGTATCCTTCTATGCTATTCAAAAATTCAGTATCATTTCCGATCAACAATATGTCATCCACATATAATATCAGAGATGCTACAGAGCTCCCACTCACTTTCTTGTAAATACAGGCTTCTCCAAAGTCTGTATAAAACCATATGCTTTGATCACACTATCAAAGCGTATATTCCAACTCCGAGATGCTTGCACCAGTCCATAAATGATCACTGGAGCTTACACACTTCGTTAGTACCTTTTGGATTGACAAAACCTTCTGGTTGCATCATATACAACTCTTCTTTAAGATATCCATTAAGGAATGTAGTTTTGACATCCATTTGCCAAATTTCATAATCATAAAATGTGGCAATTGCTAACATGATTCTGACGGACTTAAGCATCGCTACGGGTGAGAAGGTCTCATCATAGTCAACTCCTTGAACTTGTCAAAAACCTTTTGCAACAAGTCGTGCTTTGTAGACAGTAACATTACCGTCAGTGTCAGTCTTCTTCTTGAAGATCCATTTATTCTCTATGGCTTGCCGATCCTCAGGCAAGTCAACCAAAGTCCACACTTTGTTCTCATGCATGGATCCCATCTCAGATTTCATGTCCTCAAGCCATTTTGCAGAATCTGGGCTCATCATCGCTTCCTCATAGTTCGTAGGTTCATCATGGTCAAGTAACATGACTTCCAGAACAGGATTACCGTACCACTCTGGTGCGGATCTTACTCCATTTGACCTATGAGGTTCGGTAGTAACTTGATCAGAAGTTTCATGATCATCATCATTAACTTCCTCACTAATTGGTGTACCCCCTAGTCCAGGACACCATCAGTAGCCCCCTGGACCGGTCTTCAAGTTGGGGACGCTCCTCGGTTCTTCCAAATTGTTCTTTGTCTTCGGTCGTCGGTCTTGAAAACTGGTTCAACAAATCTTCCCATCTTCTATCTTGAGGATTGTCGAGCTAAATCTGAAGATCTCACACGTCGGGTATCCGAGGAGCCCTTTAAGTGTTCGGCCTTTATCAATGCCTTGTTATTTTTATGCCACACCTCGGGTTTGAAGTTGTTCCCGAGCGGCAGCGTCCTCTTGCGTCCGAGCTCCAACGTCGGACTGCATTCGAGGTATCTTTTATAGCAGAGCACCAATGTCGAACCGCTTTCCGAGCTCCAACGCCGGAATGTATCCGAGCTCCAACGCCGGACTACGTCCAAACTCCAACACCGGACTGTATCCGGGCTCCAAGGTCGGACTATATCCGAGGTGTCATATCACCATGGTTCAAAAAAGTCGAAGGAGTTTAACCGAGCTTAATGCCGGAAATGCCCTCTATGGAGCCAGCCACTCGCCCCTGAGCTTTATGCCAGACTGCTTCCGAGGTGGTGCACCACCCCGACTGTGGGTCGATTTTTTGTCAATACTTTTTATTGGTGCAATTTATTCTCTGCCGAGATATATAGCCAGTAGCCCTCAAGGTGTGTATTGGTCTAAAACCCGAGATGCGCCTGAAGGATGACGTAAGACTGCTGATCCCAGTAGCCGCTGAGACTCAGGTTGATTTGCAAAATTGGCCTAAGGATCAAATCCTATCTCGGCAGAATACTTCGGGACACAAAAAGCGGCGTGCTTAGTCCTCGAGACTCGGGTTGGGTGCGGCCGACCAACCTGAGGATCAAAATCTCCTCGGAAACTGTATTGCACTTAAAATTTTCTGCATTGGACAAGCAATGCAGTAGCCCCCAAGACACTGGTCGGGTGGCAATACCAGATCAGGGGATCGATGTGCCCCTTTAATATTTGTAAATAATAAGACCGAAGCCCAGTAGCCCCCGAGCCTTAATGCGGGCACGGGTGGCCGAATTAAGGATCGATATCCATAGTAAAATCACAAATTATGTGTAATGACTCTATGTATCCAAGTACTTTACATCATTAATGCTCGGATCTGCATTGTACAAAACTTTGTTGAACGACCATCTGCTTCCACCTCCTCGACCAGTAGCCGAGGAGTGTTTGTCTTACTTTATAAAGCCTTTATGAGGGCAAAGATTTATGACAAACAAGGAAATCTGGCCATACGGTTTTATAAACAAAGGTACACAGAGAGATATGTTATATTATTGTTTAACATAAGAAATGTCTTCCAAAGAAAATAGTCCCGCTATCGGTTCCTTTCTTTGGGTTGTTATGCTAAGCATGATCATGAAACCTCAGCTCTAATGTAAGAGCAAAATATTGAGAATTTAGTTTGGGAGGCTAGTTACTAGCCCCCGGTAGTGTTCGGCAACAGTCGAGGTCAAGCCGTAAACACTTCGGCCAATGTTATGAATGGCCCGTCATTTAACATAGTCATCGGATCACTGACCAGTTTACGCTTATTGTGATAGTCAGTTTTCGGCTTTCTCCACTAGGGTGCTTAACCATGTGAGTTGGAAGCACAATCACAGTGGTTCTCCCTTTGCACACCTAGCCGAACAAAGCAGAACGTAGGAGGCAAGCGCAGGAGCCGAGCAACCCAACTATTGACCAAAGACACAATTCGAAACCGGTGCATATTTAGCAATATCCGAGAATGTTTTTGCCGAATCTCTAAAGGTGTCCGGCGTTGCACTGCGAGACTTGTGCTAAAAACACACAAATAGTTTAAAGTGCCATAAACTTGGAAAACCAAAAAAGTTAGTAAAAACATGACGTCCGAACAAGATCAAGTGTTTGGTGCCAATCCGAAAATTGGAAGAGAAAAAAAATGTGCTTCTGTCGTGTTTTGACAACGACCAAGAAGAAAACACATTTACAGCTCATATATAAATTTTAAGAGCCCCCAAGTGACTTGGGTAAAAGAATTTTATATATAATGATTGTATATACCGAAGTACTTATATCATATATGTGTTCACCCGAACTTTAAACGCGTCTTAACCGACCGTGGGCTTCTCCCTCCTCGGCCAAGGGCCGAAGAGTGCCATGTACTCCGCCTGTCGAGAGTATCGATGGTGTTTCCGATGACCAGGCAATAAGGCCATAAGGCTGTAACAGACAAAGCGCGCTCAGGGAACTTATGCTATATTACTAACGAAGTGTGAGAAGCATCTTCAAAGAAAATAGTACCCCCACCGATACCTTTCTTCGGTGCTCATTATTACTATGATACTTGTGCAATAGATTTTTCGTACTCATGAGTTCCGTTGTGTGCCGACCATGATTGAAAACAATAAGAGTGCTAGCTTTCGGCTTCACCCAGTCTGAGGTTAGAGTTCGGATGACCCGGTCGTGACAATCGTAGAGGTGCTCCCTTTACTCCCTAGCCGAACAATCGGGAATGTAGGGGTAAGCACAGGAGCCAGGCAACCCAGCTTGCAAATCGCTTAGGTCAATATGGTGCATATTGTGGCATAATACACGAACAAGGAACGAAGCCGTACAAGTATCATATGCAAGAGGAAAAGCTCCATCAAGGGAGCCCCCAAATAAACTAGGTATTTGAATATGCGCGTCACAAACAAAGTTTTGACAAGGAACTTTGTCACAAATAACTTTGTGCCGAAAAGTATAATGCTTGGTCGAATCGAACAGAATTTAGAACTGAAAGTTTTTTAGCATGAAAGCAACTTAGGTGGTTAATGTGCTCGGTGTTGATGACGCGATTCGGGCTTGCGGTGGGACAAAGATGCCCATTAATCTGTGACAGATCCGACAAGGTTCGTAGTCCTCGGCATGGCCGAGGTCCCAGCCCCCAAGCCTGAGGTGTCCGATCAAGGACTTCGGCACTCCGGAGTAGTGACCACCTAACGCGGTCAAAATCGATTACCTACACACACAAAATAGTGCGGTCCAGGAAATTATATATATATATAATCGTTGCATAATTGCTTTACGCAAAAATAATTTATTTAAAGAAATGTGGCATGGCGCCGAAGCCAATGTCGATGCAGGGAGTCAGCGTGACGCAGTGAAGGCATGACAAAGCCTGAATTTGCAGGGCGGTCCGGGCTCCGGATGCAGCGTTCGCCGAACTATGTACGGAAACTGACCAAACCACCACGCGACCGTTTTTAATATGGTGGCCATTTGAGAGACCTGTGTACAGATGATGGAACAAACCAGAGCAATAATTCCTTAAGAAAAAGAAACCCAACAAGCAAAAATTGTTAGGATTAATAGCACCTGGTTTATTTATTGTAGCATTCCGAAGAAAAGCGACTCCCAAAATCGGGAATCGATCCGCACACCCATTGCCTGATGGGCGATAAAGCGATGGCCTGGTGATGCTGGCAAAGGTTGGCTTGCCGAGGCGAAGCTCTCGGTCCAGCTAACGTGACGAAGCTGGTCGACAGGTGACGCCGAACTCACCGGAGTATGTTGATGAAGAAATAGCCAAGTCCCCGGTCTAGCCAAGGTGACGGAGCAGGACGGTGAGGAGTTGTTGTAGCTGCCATGTCAGCCGAGGTGTTGAAGTAGTTTGGCGTGATGGACATTGGCTCAAAGAAGCAACAGTGCGGCCATGCCAACCCAGGTCATAACTTGTGACGCGGCCAATGTTGGTCTGATGAAGTGACCATGCGGCGATGCCGGTGTGCTTGCTCCGTGTAATCCATAGGGCGGCGATGTTGGTGATGATTTATCCTTGGCAATTCCGAACTCTAATTCGGCTCGCCGAGGTGAGGATCCGAAGAAGTTGAGCTCGGCTAAAAAAGCGATGACATGTCTAGCGCAGGTCGGCAGTCGTGGAGCTATATTGTCGGACTAGTTTGACACCAGCGTGATGGCAAAGATTACCTCAAAAGAGGATTAAAATTTTATGGGCGCGTGTTAAAAACAACGCACAATACCTTAGAAGAAAAATTCCTTTTAAAAAGGTTGTCAAATATCACGTTCATAAAGAAACATGAATTCGGGTCGGATCCGTATTCGTGCAGGAAACAGATGTGAAAAGTGATACACTAATCGGAAGGTTCCCGGAGTTTGGGCAGTTGAATCAAGCTGAAAGTTTGAGGGGTGGTAGATATGGGAATTCTGCCGCACATGGATGGTTGGATCTTCCAAAGGACTTCCGAGCTGGGTTCTGGAGACCACGTCCTAAACTCGTCCAGATTCCTGTCTGGATTTGACAGGGATCTGGTATATCGTAGATTGTCAGAGATTCCTCCATCGGAACTCGACGAAATTTTCCAGGGTTGTTGTAGACTCGATTCCGCATAATTCCACTGAAGCGATCGTTAAAACGACACTCGAAAAGGCGGTGGCGGCGGATACGCGTTCTCTATCCAGAAAAAGAGCACGGTCGCCCAAGGGCAATGTTGACGTTGAGCCCCCGAGCTCCATGGACGATTCCTCCATGATCTTGATAGAGATCGGAGTTGGTGTTGATGAAGGCCCTCGTTCGAACATAACGATCGGAGGCAGGGCACAGTCCTCGTTCAAGCCAAGGTGACCAGTCGAGCCGGTGACGAAAATGTCGACGTCGCAGTCAATCTGCAGACGGGCCATCGATCCTTTTGCCGATCACACAGCGGAATTCTCAATGAAAGCATCAATGTCGGTGTCAAAACTGGCGGATCTCGGGTAGGGGGTCCCGAACTGTGCATCTAAGGTGGATGGTAACAGGAGGCGGGGGACACGATGTTTACCCAGGTTCAGGCCCTCTTGATGGAGGTAATACCCTACGTCCTGCTTGATTGTTCTTGATGATATGAGTATTACAAGAGTTGATCTACCATGAGATCAGAGAGACTAAACCCTAGAAGCTAGCCTATGGTATGATTGTTTTCCTGTCTATGACTAGCCTGGCCCTGGTTTATATAATGCACCAGAGGCCTAGGATAACAAGAGTCCTAGCCGAATACACCAGTGGGGGAGGAGTCCTTGTCTTGACCACCAAGTCTTGTGGAATCTTCCTTGTATGTGGCAGTTGTCCGAACTGGCCCATGAGTATACGGCCATGGGGGTCCTCGGCCTAATCTAACTGACTGGGAGACGACGTGGTGAGTACCCCCTAGTCCAGGACACCGTCAGCACTCATGACCCACTTTTGCGTGGGTGAGGACAGCTGGCTGGCTCATAGCAAAACCACAGCCAGCGAGACAGGCCCCTCCGAGGCCAAGAACAACTCTGGAAAGATCTGGCGCAACAAACACAAATGCCGAAGCAATGGCGACAACACCGATGACACCACCGTTAATGCCGGATTCAGCGGCTCCAAGTCCGGACAACGAAAGAAGCCCTACAAAAGGAACAATGAGGGACCATCCAGCCTGGATCGCATACTCGATCGTCCGTGCCAGATACATGGTACCCCAGACAAACAAGCCAATCACACCAACAGAGACTGTTGGGTTTTCAAACATGCTGGCAAGTTAAATGCCGAAAACAAAGAAAAGGGATCACAAAGTGAGGACGAGGACGAAGATCCCCGACAGCCAAACACCAGAGGGCAGAAGAAATTTCCCCCTCAAGTGAAAACGGTGAACATGATATATGCTACACACATCCCCAAAAGGGAGCGCAAGCGAGCACTTAGGGACGTCTGCACGGTAGAGCCAGTCGCCCCAAAATTCAATCTGTGGTCGTCATTCCCGATCACCTTCGATCATCGAGATCACCCAACTAGTATCCGGCATGGCGGTTCAGCCGCACTGGTCCTCGACCCAATCATCGACGGATTTCACCTAACACGAGTCCTAATGGACGGTGGTAGCAGCCTCAACCTGCTCTATCAGGATACAGTGTGGAAGATGGGCATTAATCCCTCACAAATCAAACCCACAAAGACTACCTTTAAAGGAGTCATACCAGGCGTTGAGGCCCTCTACATGAGCTCAATCACGCTGGAAGTGGTCTTCGGTTCCCCGGACAACTTCCGAAGCGAGGAGTTAATCTTCGATATCGTCCCCTTCCGCAGCGGCTACCATGCACTACTCGGACGAACCATGTTTGCTAGATTCAACGTGGTGCCACACTATGCTTATCTCAAGCTGAAGATGCCCGGTCCGCGCGGCGTCATGACAGTCAACGGAAACACAGAGCGCTCCCTTCGGACAGAGGAGCACATCGCCACCCTAGCAGCAGAGGTACAAAGCGGCCTTCTCAAGAAGCATCATAGTCTGGCTGCCGAGCCCCTGGACATCATTAAGAGGGTCTGGACTACACTACAAGAGGACAGCATATCTCGTCAAGAGCTTGATTGGCAATTCGGCCTCCGTCCCAATCCTGAAGAGGTAGTGGCATTCATACCACATGTCCATAACTACACACCCAAAATTCCATGGGCATCAATGGAGGCACAAGCTATCCCGAGATCCACGGTTCGGCCAGACCGTTCTCGGACACACGTATAACTTTACTATCTCCTTTTCCCTTGTTTCAGGTTTCTCCTATGGGGGCCTCCTTCGACGGCCTGATTAATGATCCCGTCAAAGGACAAACACACGGGATTAACACGGAGCACAGGAGTACACGGGAAGCCCTAGAGGCTAACCGTTTTTCAGGACCCACGCAGTCCGCCTTCGGGTATGGCATGTCAAATAGCCGGTTGCTTATTGCACTATTTGTACCAATGTGCTTGGACGCATTAACCCAACTATAATGGAAATAGTTCAGGATCCAAGTTTAAGGGCTCCGGATCCTATCTCTATTCTCCCTCTGTTTTCCTTTATATTACTTATTTCCTAGCAGCCGTACACTCTGGTATGTTTCATATTTGCCAGGGCCCCCCATCGCCCTGCGATACGGTGACAAAGTCCGAACAATCCCTAAAGATAAGTTCGGCACCCCGAATTTAGCATTATATGCATTGGCTCCGAATCATGTCTTTGGTTAATAGTTGGGTTGCCCGGCTCCTGTGCTTGCTACCCTACGTTCTGCTAAATCGGCTAGGGTAGTAAAGGGAGAACTACTGCGATTGTGCCCTGGCCTTGATCAGATGAGCACCTCAGTAGAGAAAGCCGAAAACTGACTGTCATCTTGTCCCCTGTCTCCTGTTACCATCGATCCTAGATGCACAGTTCGGGACCCCCTATCCGAGATCCGCCGGTTTTGACACCGACACATGGCGATTGCATTTCATACAATAAAGCGACAACCATATGGCTCCTGCCAGTTGCCGATAATTGTGTTACAAAACATGATCACCTCATACAACAATTTATATAATCACGTCTTGACCATATCACATCACAACATGCCCTGGAAAAACAAGTTAGACATCCTCTACTTTGTTGTTGCAAGTTTTACGTGGCTGCTACGGGCTTCTAGCAAGAACTGTTCTTACCTACGCATCAAAACCACAACGTAGTATAGTGATTGCTTTTTGATCTTCAGAAAGAACCCTGTTCATCAAAACTGATTCAACCAAAGTTGGAGAAACAGCACCCACTAGCCACCTGTGTGCGAAGAATGTCAGTAGAATCACTCTCGCATAAGCGTACGCGTAATGTCAGTCTGAGCTGCTTCATCCAACAATACCGCTGAATCAGGAATCAACTAGTGACGGCAAGCAATATGTATATACCCACGCCCACAACTCCTTTGTGTTCTAGTCGTGCATATAACATCTACGCATAGACCTGTCTCGGATGCCACAGTTGGGGAACGCAGTATTTCAAAAAAATTCCTACGATCACGCAGGATCTATCTAGGAGATGCATAGCAACGAGAAGGGAGAGTGTGTCCACGTACCCTTGTAGACCAAAAGCGGAAGCGTTAAATAACGCGGTTGATGTAGTCGAACGACTTCGCGATCCAACCGATCAAGTACCGAACGCACGACACCTCCGCGATCTACACACGTTCAGCTCGGTGATGTCCCTCATACTCTTGATCCAGTTGAGGCCGAGGGAGAGTTTCGTCAGCACGACGGCGTGATGACAGTGATGATGAAGTTACCAACGCAGGGCTTCGCCTAAGCACTACAACGATATGACCGAGGTGGAAATCTATGGAGGGGGAACCGCACTGTAGCGACCAGACCTCAAACGCTCCAATCTCTGTGCTCCGGTGTCATCCCTGGATCAGTAATGCTGACACCATACAGTACTTTAAGGATTTATAGCAGAGTAGCAATCACACACTTATTACATCGAGTGTCTCAAAAGAGAACTTATTACAATAAATATGGCTTAAGGCCATCTAATAACGATAACAATGGAAGGCCTGGAAGATAAGTGAGTCCATCAACTCCAACGGCATCACTGAGTATAGAACCACGACCTAAAACTCGTTAATCATCGTCTGGAAATTATGCAACATTAACATTGCAGCCCAAAAACGGGTCAGCACATGGAATATGCTGGCAATGTAACACATAGAGAGTAATGGAATGAAACAGCTATTCTATATGCATATTTGGCTGGTGGAAAGCTCTATGGTTACATTTTGTGTAAAGCCAATTTTTCCCTACTGCAAAGGAATAAATTTATTTAACTATCATGGTGGTTGTTAAACATTGAGAATGATTGACAGCATTCTCAATCCCAATTAAACATCATCATTAAACAAACCCAGCAAAATTAATTTTTGAGTAACATGTTGAGATTCACATGATAATCCAGGTACTAGATACTCAAGATGTCCATAACCGGGGACACGGCTAACCATGATTAGTTTATACACTCTGCAGAGGTTTGCGCACTTTTCCCCACAAGACTCGATCGCCTCCGTTTGGTTTCTCGCACTACACGGTGTTTGAGAAACGGATGACCGAGACATAGTCTTTCAGAAGCGCTAGCACCTTACGATGGGTAGACCGTACCACCTACATCCCCTACATCTGCTAGTCTACCACTGTAAGAGTTCGCACGACTTAGTCAACTATGCTAGAGCCCATAATAGCTTGTGGCTGCACACGGAAGTTTCTAGCATGAATAATCTCATGATCCCTTTGAGCCTGGGTGGCGGTCCAAAAGAAAACAGGCAATCCTGGAATACCCAGGTGCCTCAATCCACCCAGATGTGTGTTTAAGTTGCCACCTTAAATAAACCATTAATTAACAAAGCTCACATCTGTCATGGATACACTCACCCAATCCACGTCTACTAGCATAGCATAGCAATAATAAGCAAACGTAGAGTAACTCCCAAAGGTTTGATAATAAACAGGTAATAGGTTCTACCTCAACTACTCCCCAAACCCACAATTTAATTAGATCCTAAAACATGCAAGGTGTGAGGATTGATCTAATGCAATAAAACTGGGTAGTAGGAGGTATGATCAAAGTGTTACTTGCCTTGCTGATGATCCGGGAAACCTAGCGATTCGAAGTAACAAGCGGCGCACTCCGGGTACTCTATCGCAAACAAACAAGCATACAATAAGTACTCACTAATGCACAGGTAAAACTCAAATAAGAGATCTAACCAGAAAGTTCAACTTAAGAACTCCGGTTGGCAAAAAGAATCAAATCGAACGAAGCAACGAAAGACAAACGGCAAAAGAAACAGGCTTCGTTTACTATTCTGGATCTAAGGCAATTTTTACAGTGGCAAAAACTTGTTTAAGTTGGTTAAACGGAAAGAGGGTTTCGAGACGAAACTCCAGGCGCTTGAATCACCTGATTCCGATAAACGAGCGAAAAGATACACTAAAACGAAAATCGGATCAGAAATCGCGATCAGAAAAATCGCGGATTTAATCCGAGAAAAAGAAAAACGACGAACGTTCGTTAAAATGAACGAACGAACGAACGCTCACTATTTAAATAAACCGAAAAACCGATCTATTTAAAAAACGAAACTAAAAAACGACAAAACCGTCGGAAAACCGAACGGTTTTTCTAAAAAAACGATGGCGGGATCGAGGTAAACCTCGGGCGGCGGGTCCGGCGGCGGCGGCGGCTCGGCGGCGGCAGCGGCTCCAGCGACGGCGGCGACGGGCGGCGGGGCGGCGCGGGCGAAGGCGGCGGCAGCGGCGGCGCGGCGCGGGGCTAGGGTTTGGGGGGGGCTTCCGGCTGGGCCTCCCCGGCTTTTAAAGCCGGACGGGCCTTAGTGTCCGGGTCGGACACGGCCCGTAGGTCGGTTGCGCGTTTTTTTATAAATAATTACGCTAAAAAAACAAAAGGACTACTAAACGAACTCCAAAAATCCCGAAATAAATTTTCCCCGGCTTCTAAAATCAAGCCGCGCAGGATGAACATTTATTTGGGGCCTAAATGCAATTTTGAAAAACGCACATTTTTCCTAAATTCAAATAAAATAGCAAATAAAACCCAATAAAATCTTATTTGAATTTTTTTCATTAAATCCTCAATATTTCTTTATTTTGGGAAAGTCATTTTGTTCCCTCTCATAATTTTTACAATAGAAATAATTGAAGATAAAATAAATAAAATCAAATGATCCTATTTTCAAAATTTGAGACAACTCAAATATGAAAATAACGAAATCCCCAACTCTCTCCGAGGGTCCTTGAGTTACGTGAAATTTCTAGGATCAACCAAAATGCAAAAAAATTATGATATGCAATGATGATCTAGTGTATAACATTCCAAATTAAAAATTTGGGATGTTACAAACCTACCCCCCTTAAGATGAATCTCGCCCTCGAGATTCGGGTTGTCTAGAAAATAGGTGAGGGTGGTCTTTCAGCAAATCTTCCTCTCGTTCCCAAGTGGCTTCATCCTCCGTGTGGTGGCTCCACTGAACCTTGCAAAACTTCATAACCTTGCTGCGGGTGACTCGACTGGCATATTCTAGAATCTTAACTAGTTTCTCCTCATAGGTCAAATCACTATCCAACTGAATTGCTTCCAATGGTACCGTATCCCTCAGCGGTATGTCAGCCATTTCTGTGTGGCACTTCTTCAACTGGGATACATGAAACACATCGTGAACTCCTGACAGTCCTTCGGGTAATTCCAACTTGTAGGCTACTTCTCCCATACGCTCCAAAACTTTGTATGGGCCTACAAAACGTGGCGCTAGTTTTCCCTTAACTCCAAAGCGCTTAACTCCTCGAAGTGGAGATACTCGAAGATAAACTCGATCTCCTACTTTGTAAACTGTCTCCTTGTGTTTAGAATATTCATAACTCTTTTGCCTGGACTGAGCTACCTTGAGCCTATCGCGAATCAATTTCACTTTCTGTTCAGACTCCTTTATCAGATCCGGTCCAAACAACTGGCGGTCTCCAACTTCATCCCAAGACAATGGGGTCCTGCACCTCCTTCCGTACAAGGCTTCGAAAGGGGCCATCTTCAAACTGGTTTGATAGCTGTTGTTGTAAGAGAACTCTGCATATGGCAAATTCTCATCCCAACTAGATCCATAATCTAGCGCACAAGCTCTTAGCATATCCTCCAAAATCTGTTTGACTCTCTCGGTCTGTCCATCTGTCTGCGGGTGGAAAGCTGTGCTAAACTCCAGTCTGGTTCCCAAAGTCTCATGCAACTAATTCCAGAACTTTGAGGTAAACTGGGTTCCTCTATCTGATACAATGCTCCTTGGAACTCCATGCAGACATACGATCCTGGTCATGTATATCTTTGCCAACTTTGCACTGGTATAGGTAGTCTTCACTGGAATGAAATGAGCTACCTTTGTCAAACGATCGACTATAACCCATATCGAGTCATAGCCTGAACGTGTTCTGGGCAATCTTGTAATAGAATCCATGCCTAGCTTATCCCACTTCCATTCGGGTATCGGCAATGGTTGTAGCAATCCTGCTGGCTTCTGATGCTCTGCCTTCACTCTCTGACATACAGCACAAACTGCTACATATTCCGCAATATCCTTCTTCATTCTGGTCCACCGGAAAATATCCTTCAAATCCAAATACATCTTGGTATTTCCTGGGTGAATCGAGTATGGTGATTCATGGGCCTCTTGCAGAATTAGCTTCCTAATCTTCGGATCATTTGGTACATAGGCACGGTCTTCAAACCATAAGGTATCGTGCTCATCCTCACGAAATCCCTTAGCTTTTCCTTTGCTCATTTTCTCCTTAATAGAAGCAATTTCCTTGTCAGTCCTTTGAGCTTTTTTGATCTTATCCATCAAAGTAGATTGAATCTCCAATGCTGCTACATAGCTTCTTGGAACTATTTCCAAACATAGCTCTTGTAGATTTTCGGCTAACTCCCCTAGTAAATCTCCCGTCATTAGGGTGTTGACATGGCTCTTACGACTTAATGCGTCAGCTACTACGTTAGCCTTTCCGGGGTGATAATGCAATTTCATATCATAATCCTTGATGAGCTCCAACCATCTCCTTTGTCTGAGGTTCAACTCCTTCTGTGTGAAAATATACTTCAAATTCTTGTGATTCGTGTACACCTCACAATGGTTTCCAATCAGAAAATGTATCCAAGTCTTCAGTGCATGCACTACGGCTGCTAACTCCAAATCATGCGTAGCATAATTCAACTCATGAGGCTTAAGCTGTTATGAGGCACATGAAACAACTCTCCCTTCCTGCATAAGCACTGCTCCAAGTCCTCGACGTGAAGCGTCGCAATACACATCATAATCCTTGGTCTGATCCGGTAAAATCAACACTGGTGAGGTAACCAAACATTTCTTCAACTCCTGAAAACTAGCCTCACATTCCTCCGTCCATATGAACTTGGTATCCTTCTTCAACAACTCCGTCATAGGCTTCGCAATCTTTGAGAAGTTCTCAATAAACCTCTGGTAGTATCCTGCGAGTCCAAGAAAACTCCGGATCTCTCCCACGGTGGTTGGTGCTTCCCACTTGGTCACGGTATCAACTTTAGTGGGATCTACTGCTATACCTTCTTCGGATATAACGTGTCCGAGAAATCCAACTTCCTTCAACCAAAACTCACATTTGCTAAACTTGGCATATAATTGATGTTCTCTGAGCTTTCCAAGAACCAAACGCAAATGTTCCTTATGCTCCTCTTCATTCTTCGAGTAAACCAGGATATCATCAATGAACACTACGACGAACTTATCCAAGAACTCCATAAACACCTTGTTCATCATGTTCATAAAATATGCAGGTGCGTTAGTCAGACCAAATGACATAACGGTATACTCGTACAGCCCATACATGGTGGTAAAAGCCGTCTTGGGTATATCCTGTTCCCGAATCTTCAACTGGTGGTATCCTGATCGCAGATCGATCTTGGAAAATACCTTAGCTCCTTGCAATCGATCAAACAGATCATTGATCATCGGTAGTGGGTACTTGTTCTTGATGGTTACTTCATTCAATCCTCGATAATCGACAACCATCCTTAACGATCCATCCTTCTTCTCTACCAGAAGTACTGGCGATCCCCAAGGCGATGAACTTGGGCGAATATATCCTTTATCCAGTAAATCCATAATCTGCTTCCTAATTTCCACCAAATCCTTTGCAGGCATCCTATATGGTCTCTTTGATATTGGCCCTGTGCCTGGCAAAAGCTTAATCAAAAACTCAATATCTCTATCCGGTGGCATGCCTGGCAACTCTTCTAGAAATACTTCGGGGAAATCCTTCACTACTGGTACTTCCTCCTGCACAACTCCGGTTAAACAATTTACTTGAGTCCTCTTTGGCACATGTCGGGATACATACTTGATCCTTCTCCCTTCTGGGGTGGTAAGTAAAATTTAGTTACTGGCACATTCAATATTCCCTTCATACTTTGACAACCAATCCATGCCTAATATTACATCCAATCCTTGGGATTCCAACACTATTAGGTCTGAGGGAAAAACATAGTTACCAATTCTTAATGGTAACCGATCACACCATAGACTAGCCATATATTCTACTCCAGGCAAAGTTACTAACATGGGTGACCTAAGGGCTTGGGTTGGCAGTTTATACTTATCCACAAACCCCATTGATATGTATGAATGCGATGCACCAGTATCGAAAAGAACGAGTGCAGTAAATGACTTAACCAAAAACTTACCGATTACTGCATCCGGCTGCTCTTCAACCTCCTCCATGTTAATGTGGTTCACCTGTCCCCTGTTGAAAGGGTTCGGCTTCTTCCCAGAGCTTCCATTGCCATTTCCATTCTGGGATTCAGGACATTCATTGGCATAATGTCCGGTCTTCTAGCACTTAAAACAAGTGACTTGGCTCAGGCCTTTCTTGGCTGGGGTTGATGGGTTGGTGCGGTTCTGGCCATTGCTTCCTCCATTCCCATTACCATTCCTGGGGCCATTGTGATTGTGCGAGCTTCCTCCTTCATGGGTATGCTGAAAATGTCCTCCCGGCCTAGGGGTAAATCGTGGCTTCTACTGAGCTCCTGAATTGTACTTTCCTTGTGCATACTTCCTCTTGCGATTCTCAATTTGCTGATGTTTCCCTTCAATCAAAAGAGCACGATCTACCAACTCCCGGTAGTTGTTGAAGGTTGCTACCATCAACTGCATGCTCAACTCATCATTCAGTCCTTCCAGAAACTTCTCCTGCTTTGCTGCATAGGTGGCAACGTCATCTGGGGCATAACGTGCTAATTTACTAAAGTCCTCCACATACTGGCCAACTGTTCGTCCTCCTTGGCGCAAGTTACGAAACTCTCGCTTCTGCATGGCCATAGCTCCTGCTGAGACATGGGCAGTACGAAAAGCCTGCTGAAACTGGTCCCATGTGATAGTATTGGCAGGGAAAGTGGCTGTGAAATTTTCCCACCATGAGGCTGCGGGTCCTTCAAGCTGATGTGCGGCAAACTTCACCTTCTCCGCATCCGTGCATCCTGCTGTGGTCAACTCTCTAGCTGTCTTGCGGAGCCAATCATCTGCTACTATCGGCTCGGTGCTACTAGAAAACACCGGCGGATTCAGCCTAAGAAAACGGGCTAAGTGATCGACAGGTGGTGGTGGTGGTGGGTTGTTGTTGTTGTTCCCCTGGTTCTGATTCTGGACTAGTAACTGCATCAATGTGTTCTGCTGTTGGATCAACTGGGTGAGCTCCGGTGGAAAGGTAAATCCGGGGTCTTGTCTCGGAGGCATCAGAGGGTTTAGAAAAGATAAGATTAAAGAATAGAGGGGGGGTCTAAAGAGAAAACACTACCCATATGCACATGAGGCAAAAGCAAACAATTCACTTCATTCAATCAATCAAACAAGGGCATACAATCGATCTAACTATCGCAAAAGTGCTCGGACTACTATATTTACATGGTGGACTACTACTACTGTTGGGGTGGTCTACTAGAAATATTCTTCTTGCAGACTCCATGATATCTGCTCCAGCTTCATCGACATAGTCATCATCGCTATCATCTAGATCCGAGTCGGTGTCGTCGATGATGATGTAGTCTTCCGGGCAAATCTCCTTGGGTTCTTCATCTTCTTCTACTGGTGTAGGGCCTCCCATAAATATTCCAATCTTCTTGATCAGATCGTCATTCTTTTCCACTAATACTTCAATTTCTTCTTCAAAATCTTCACGTGTAGCCTTGAGTTCTTCCTCCAGTTCCTTGATTCTTGTCTTTGCCTTCTTCAGGTCTATCATGTCAGCGCACATCTGGTTCTCCTGACGTCGAATGTGCTGGTTTAACTCCTAGATAAAAGCTGCAATGGATCTATCCTTTCTAGTGATGATCATCTCCCAGTGCTCATCTCGGCGCCCACAAATCTGGTAGATAGTATCCTTGAGATCATTGTGGTAGACTTCTCCAATGCGTCCCATGGCGATGTGAGCTGCCATGCTTTTTCCTAGATTCCAAGTTGGTGCATCAAAAGAAAACTCTATGGGCTCAGTGACTGGCATGAACGTCCTTCCTGGAACTTGAACTTGAATCATCCAGCGCTCTTCTTCAGGTAGAGTGGCGTTGTAGGTTCCGGTGAAGCTTGGTACTCCTATGTTCAGGTATCTAGTGACTTCCTTCAAGTGACGTCCAAAGGGTGTATCTTCATCCGGTTGAGTGAACTTGTTCCTTGCATCCGCCATCCTAAAAAAGTAGAAAAGATGAGAGGTCAGAAGAGAAGAGAGTGAGTAGTGATCTAGGTCTTTAGCTTAGTGGTCGTGTCCTACAGTCAGCGTGTGCTCTGATACCATCTTTGTAGCGACCAGACCTCAAACGGTCCAATCTCTGTGCTCTGGTGTCATCCCTGGATCAGTAATGCTGACACCACACAGTACTTGAAGGATTTATAGCAGAGTAGCAATCACACACTTATTACATCGAGTGTCTCAAAAGAGAACTTATTACAATAAATATGGCTTAAGGCCATCTAATAACGATAACAGCGGAAGGCTTGGAAGATAAGTGAGTCCATCAACTCCAACGGCATCACTGAGTATAGAACCACGACCTAAAACTCCTTAATCATCGTCTGGAAAGTCTGCAACATTAATGTTGCAGCCCAAAAATGGGTCAGCACATGGAATATGCTGGCAATGTAACACATAGAGAGTAATGGAATGAAACAGCTATTCTATATGCATATTTGGCTGGTGGAAAGCTCTATGGTTACAGTTTTGCGTAAAGCCAATTTTTCCCTACTGCAAAGGAATAAAATTTATTTAACTACCATGGTGGTTGTTAAACATTGAGAATGGTTGACAGCATTCTCAATCCCAATTAAACATCATCATTAAACAAACCCAGCAAAATGAATTTTTGAGTAACATGTGGAGATTCACATGATAATCCAGGTACTAGATACTCAAGATGTCCATAACCGGGGACACGGCTAACCATGATTAGTTTATACACTCTGCAAAGGTTTGTGCACTTTTCCCCACAAGACTCGATCGCCTCCGTTTGGTTTCTTGCACTACACGGTGTTTGAGAAACGGATGACCGATACATAGTCTTTCAGAAGCGCTAGCACCTTATGATGGATAGACCGTACCACCTACATCCCCTACATCTGCTAGTCTACCACCATAGGAGTTCGCACGACTTAGTCAACTATGCTAGAGCCCATAATAGCTTGTGGCTGCACACGGAAGTTTCTACCATGAATAATCTCATGATCCCTTTGAGCCTGGGTGGCGGTCCAAAAGAAAACAGGCAAATCCTGGAATACCCAGGTGCCTCAATCCACCAAGATGTGTGTTTAAGTTTCCACCTTAAATAAACCATCAATTAACAAAGCTCACATCTATCATGGATACACTCACCCAATCCACGTCTACTAGCATAGCATAGCAATAATAGGCAAACATAGAGTAACTCCCAAAGGTTTGATAATAAACAGGTAATAGGTTCTACCTCAACTACTCCCAAACCCACAATTTAATTAGATCCTAAAACATGCAAGGTGTGAGGATTGATCTAATGCCATAAAACTGGGTAGTAGGAGGTATGATCAAAGTGTTACTTGCCTTGCTGATGATCCAGGAAACCTAGTGATTCGAAGTAACAAGCAGCGCACTCCGGGTACTCTATCGCAAACAAACATGCACACAATAAGTACTCATCTAATGCACAGGTAAAACTCGAATAAGAGACCTAACCAGAAAGTTCAACTTAAGAACTCCGGTTGGCAAAAAGAATCAAATCGAACGAAGCAACGAAAAACAAACGGCAAAAGAAACAGGCTTCGTTTACTATTCTGGATCTAAGGCAATTTTTTACAGTGGCAAAAACTTTTTTAAGTTCGTTAAACGGAAAGAGGGTTTCGAGACGAAACTCCAGGCGCTTGAATCGCCTGATTCCGATAAACGAGCGAAAAGATATACTAAAACAAAAATCGGATCAAAAATCACGATCAGAAAAATCACGGATTTAATCCGAGAAAAAGAAAAACGACGAACGTTCATTAAAACGAACGAACGGGAGAATGCTCACTATTTAAATAAACCGGAAAACCGATCTATTTGAAAAAACCGAAACTAAAAAACGACAAAACCATCAGAAAACTGAATGGTTTTTTTTAAACGGCGGCGGGATCGAGGTAAACCTCGACGGCGGGTCCGGTGGCGGGTCCGGCGACGGCGGCGGCGGGTCCGGCGGTGACGGCGGCGGGCGGCGGTGGCAGCGGCGGCGCGGCAAGGCGGCGGCGCGATGCGGCGGCGCGGGGCTAGGGCGGCACGGCTAGGGTTTGGGGGGGCTTCCGGCTGGGCCTCCCCGGCTTTTAAAGCCGGACGGGCCTTAGTGTCCGGGTCGGACACGGCCCGTAGGTCGGTTGCACGTTTTTTAAATAGTTACACTCAGAAAAAACAAAAGGACTACTAAACAGACTCCAAAAATCCCGAAATAAATTTTCCCCAGCTTCTAAAATCAAGCCGCACAGGATGAACATTTATTTGGGGCCTAAATGCAATTTTGAAAAACACACATTTTCCTAAATTCAAATAAAATAGCAAATAGAACCCAATAAAATCTTATTTGATTTTTTTCATTAAATCCTCAATATTTCTTTATTTTGGGAAAGTCATTTTATTCCCTCTCTCATAATTTTTATAATAGAAATAATTGAAGATAAAATAAATAAAATCAAATGATCCTATTTTCAAAATTTGAGACAACTCAAATATGAAAATAACGAAATCCCCAACTCTCTCCGAGGGTCCTTGAGTTGCGTGAAATTTCTAGGATCAACCAAAATGCAAAAAAATTATGATATGCAATGATGATCTAGTGTATAACATTCTGAATTGAAAATTTGGGATGTTACACGCACACGGCTAAGACAACTGTCAACTTGTGTGTTTTAGGGTGCTCCCCTGCCCCCATATAT
The DNA here is from genome assembly GCF_018294505.1 of Triticum aestivum. Taxonomy (NCBI): domain Eukaryota; kingdom Viridiplantae; phylum Streptophyta; class Magnoliopsida; order Poales; family Poaceae; genus Triticum; species Triticum aestivum. Next base: position 280,827,089 of record NC_057812.1, on the reverse strand, counting down.
AAAGGAGCAAGGGGGCAGGCCGGCCGGCCCTCATGGGGTGCGCCCCCAAGTAGGATTCCTACTGTGAATAGGAATCCTATTCCTAGTAGGTTTCCAACAAGGGAAGAGGGGGGGGGGAAGTAAGGAGAGGGAGAGAGGGAGAAGGAAAGGGAGGGGGGCGCCCCCTCCTAGTCCAATTCGGACTCCTCAAGGGGGCGCGGCCAGCCCTAGGGCCCTCTCCTATCTCCCTCACAAGGCCCATGTTGGCCCATTAGTCCGCCGGGGATTTCCGATAACCCTCCCGCACTCCGATATTTACCGAGTGACCCCGGAACTCATCCGGTGTCCGAATAACATCGTCCAATATATCAATATTTATGTCTCGACTATTTCGAGACTCCGCGTCATGTCCGTGATCACATTCGGGACTCCGAACTACCTTCAGTAAATCAAAACACATAAACTCATAATACCAATCGTCATCGAACATTAAGCGTGCGGACTCTACGGGTTCGAGAACTATGTATACATGACCGAGACTGATCTCCGGTCAATAACCAATAGCGGAACCTGGATGCTCATATTGGTTCCTACATATTCGACAAAGATCTTTATCGGTCAAACCGCATAACAACATATGTTGTTCCCTTTGTCATCGGTATGTTACTTGCCCGAGATTCGATCATCGGTATCTCTATACCTAATTCAATCTCGTTAATGGCAAGTCTCTTTACTTGTTCCGTAATGCAACACCCCGCAACTAATTAGTCACATTGCTTGCAAGGCTTATAGTGATGGGCATTACCGAGAGGGCCCAGAGATACCTCTCCGATACACGGAGTGACAAATCCTAATCTCGATCTATGCCAACTCAACAAACACCATTGGAGACACCTATAGAGCATCTTTATAGTCACCCAGTTATGTTGTGACATTTGATAGCACACTAAGTGCATAATCTCATAGTCAATGGAACATGTATAAGTCATGAAGAAAGCAATAGCGATAAACTAAATGATCATAGTGCTAAGCTAACGGATGGGTCAAGTCAGTCACATCATTCTCTAATGATGTGATCCCGTTCATCAAATGAAAACTCATGTCTATGGTGAGGAAACATAACCATCTTTGAGTAACGAGCTAGTCAAATAGAGGCATACTAGTGACATTATGTTTGTCTATGTATTCGCACATGTACTAAGTTTCTAGTTAATACAATTCTAGCATGAATAATAAACATTTATCATGATATAAGGAAATATAAATAACACTTTATTATTGCCTCTAGGGCATATTTCCTTCACTTTGTCTCTGTAGTTTTGCCGGAAAGTCGCTAGAATTTCCTGGCTGCAGCAGTCCGCTATCTTGTTTTTAACAAGGAGGAATCTAGTCCAGAACTGCCGGAGTATTTCTCCGGGTTGTTGTTTCACGTACATTAGATCCAATATGTCGGGCCTCCCCGAGTTACTTGGAGAGTACTCAATGTCTGGGTGGGTGGTATAATTTTTTATCCCAATAGGATGTGAGTCCAGAGTTTGTATGGCTAAGTCCTGCGCTGGCATGGAATCTGACATGTTGGGCTCTGGATCCAGATATTCAACTAGGCACGGTTGCATAGACTCGAGGTCGTGTGCTGAATCGGACTTTGGCTTTGGACTCTCTTCGGAGCAAAGGTCGGATTCTGACCTAGATGACGGAGCTTGATGATCGAAGATTTGTACCCAATTCGTTCTTGGCTCGGGGGGGTAGTAGGGGTGAGCACTCGGCCAATTCTTCAGCAGTGGCAACTAAGTGGGTGATTGGCGGGATGTAAATTTTCTTGTCGTCGGCTTTAAGTCAGATCTGATCGTAAACCGAGGACCGTCCTTCTGTACCCCATGGCTTGGATCTAATCCAGTATCTCGTTTGATAGCAAGAGATCTGTCGGGTCCATGTTTTGGCAATTCTCGATGTCGAGTTGCAACGTTGTTGCGCCGGGAGCGTTCGAAATCACCCCAAAGTCTTGCTTGGCCAAGGCTAACCCTAGGACATCGAGTGTAGAGATTGGATCTGAGCTCAAGGCCGGATCTGGAGTGGCGACCAACCCAATAACGAGGTAAGTCGTACCCAAAGTTAAAGCATGAGGGTTTGCGGGTTCCTCACGAGAAGCCAATGACCCTGCGAGAATAATGTCTCCCTGGAAGTCAGTGATGAATTTTAGGTTTCCAAACCTGATCTCCTGATCAGTGTTGAAGCTACAGACTCGATCGAGACGGCCAGTCGGATCAGCGTGTAGGAGGATGCTGCCAAACGCGAAGAGCTGGCCGAGAAAGGGCGTCCCCGTTGCAGATGTCAGGGCTGATGCCTAAGAGAGCCATTGATCCTTTGACGATCCTACAACGAAACTCTCAATGAAAGCACCATTGTTAGTGTCAAAACCAGCAGATCTCTGGTAGGGGGTCCCGAGTTGTGGATGTTGGATCAATGGGTAACAGGGAATGTAGAGACAACGTTTACCCAGGTTTGGGCCCTCTCAAGGAGGTAAAACCCTATGTCCTACTTGATTGTATTGATGTGTTTGTATGACAATTACAGAGTTGGTCTACTATGAGATCGGACCAACTAAGGAAAAGTATTAAAATCATCTGGCTGATTTCTCCCTCGTGTAAACCTCTCCTTCCGCGTGACGCGTGTCCTCGATCAGGCCCACACAACGCTTCTCCATCGGTGGCATTATCTTCGTGAAGTCTGGACTTTTCCACATGTTTCTCACCCACCCACTAGTCTTCTTCTCCCCCGATCCCCTTTTCCCGCCCCCTCCATGATTTCTCATCCACCGACCCCCGCTGCAAGGTGGTCGCCGCCACCACACACCACTGCAGCTTATGATTACAAATGTGTATATGATAATATGGTAACTGAAAAAGTGAGGAGCCAAACACCAACTTGTTGTGATCATCAAACGGAGCACTAATTAGACCCAAGGTCTCCAGTTTGGGCGCAGAGACGACAGTTATTTGCAAAGGTTTATAACAATCATCAAGGAGCAACCTTTGAAGTGAAGGGGCATCTTCAATCATGAGCTGTTGTCCTTCAAAACAAATTCGAATGCTTTTAAGGTGAGGCGACATTATTTGGAGACAACTGATAGGGATTTCTATTCCCAAAACAATCAGCAAGCGCTCCAGGGCAGGGCAACTTGAGTGGATGATGCTATGTAGTGAGGCCTCCGACAGATAAACCACCACAAGCAAAAGTTTTTTTAGCAGTGGGGGTCGAAGCATTTGTACCAGATCGTCTGGTAGATGGCACCAGGCGAAGGTGGCGGTGTGGAGAGAGGAGGAAAACTATGAGATGGACAGTGGTGGTGTGGGCACGGATTCTTGGTGTGTTGATGGTATGAGACTTTTGTGGTAATGGTAGAACTCAAACTGCTGGAGTTTTCTGAATTCATGGGATGCCAGCCAAGCATCCACCATGCCAGGTATGGACAACAGGCAGCGTGTCGGGATGCAAAGGTGTTGAACGGGGCCCTGCTGGTGAGAGGAGACGATGGCTTTGAGGAGATCAAATTCAGGAAGGACAGATATCTGACGATGGTCCAGATTGAGGGGCGCGGTGCGCCATAGAGAGCGCCACCGAGTTGAGAGGACTTGTGTGTGGCAGCAATCCTTGGTGGGGAGAAGCAAGTGATCTCCTCAAGGATGATGTCCGGGATATCGCTGATGCGGTCCACCGGAGATTCTACCGGTTCCTCAAATCCGGGTGGGTGGGGACTCGCCGCTTCTCCCCGTGCTGCCAGGTGCACGATCTACAACCGGCGTCGCCGCTGGCGGGAGCCTCATCTTCCTGGCGCTGTGGCCAGCCGACTCCATTTTCCTTGTGGGTGTCGCGCTGAGCTCACGGGTTTGAGCAGAGTATCCAAAGACGAGCCTAGTGGCAGTGTGAGTGGGGAAGAAGGAGGGCTGGGATTTTCTGTAGGAGTGGAAGAAGAGGAATAGTCGTTTTCTATATGAGTGAGGAAGAAGGTGAGCAGGGGTTTTCTGGACGAGTGAGGAAGATGTGGAGCGGGGGGAATTGGGGGGTGACGGAAGAGGGAGAGTCCAGCGAGCTGCAGTATAAGTGGAAGCGAGGAGGAAGGAGGGTTTTTCTAGGATCGCCCCCTCTTCAAGAAATATGGGCTTCTCCTCGCAAAAAAACAAAAGAAAATGGGCTTTAAGATGGACAGTCTTTTGTATCAGCCCAGTCGGCTGCCCGTGTTTCGTACTGGAGGGCCTTAACACTATTGCAAAAATCTACAAGTTATCAAAGCAAAGTATTACGCACATGCTCCTAGGGGGTAGATTGGTAGGAAAAGACCATCGCTCGTCCCCGACCGCCACTCATAAGGAAGACAATCAATAAATAAATCATGCTCCGACTTCATCACATAATGGTTCACCATACGTGCATGCTACGGGAATCACAAACTTTAACACAAGTAATTTCTCAAATTCACAACTACTCAACTAGCATGACTCTAATATTACCATCTCCATATCTCAAAACAATTGTCAAGTATCAAACTTCTCATAGTATTCTACACACTCATAAGAAGAAAAAAATTAATCTTGAATGCCTAACATAATTAAAACAAATTACCATACTGTTTTGTAGGACTCTCAAAATAATCTAAGTGAAGCATGAGAGAATAATATTTCTATAAAACAAATCCACCGACGTGCTCTAGAAGATATAAGTGAAGCACTAGAGCAAAACTATATAACTCAAAAGATATAAGTGAAGCAGATAGAGTATTCTAACAATTTCCGAATCATGTGTATCTCTCTCAAAAGGTGTGTACAGCAAGGATGATTGTGGAAAACTAACAAATAAAGACTCAAATAATATAAGACGCTCCAAGCAAAACACATATCATGTGGTAAATGAAAATATAGCTCCAAGTAAAGTTACCGATGGAAGTAGACGAAAGAGGGGATGCCATCCGGGGCATCCCCAAGCTTTGGCTTTTAGGTGTCCTTATATTATCTTGGGGATGCCATGGGCATCCCCAATCTTAGGCTCTTGCCACTCCTTGTTCCATAATCCATCAAATCTTTACCCAAAACTTGAAAACTTCACAACACAAAACTTAAAGTAGAAAATCTCGTGAGCTCCGTTAGCGAAAGAAAACAAAACACCACTTCAAGGTACTTTAATTAACTCATTCTTTATTTATATTGGTGTTAAACCTACTGTATTCCAATTTCTCTATGGTTTATAAACTATTTTACTAGCCATAGATTCATCAAAATAAGCAAACAACACACGAAAAACAGAATCTGTCAAAAACAGAACAGTCTGTAGTAATCTATAGCTAACGCAAGATCTGGAACCCCAAAAATTCTAAAATAAATTTCTGGACGTGAGGCATTTATCTATTAATCATCTTCAAAAAGAATTAACTAAATATCACTTTCCAAATAAAAATGGCAGCAGTTCTCGTGAGCGCTAAAGTTTCTGTTTTTTACAGCAAGATTAAAAAGACTTTCCTCAAGTCTTCCCAACGGTTCTACTTGGCACAAACACTAATTAAACACATAAAACACAACCAAAACAGAGGCTAGATAAATTATTTATTACTAAACAGGGTCAAAAAGCAAGGAATAAAAATAAAATTGGGTTTCCTCCCAACAAGCACTATCGTTTAACGCCCCTAGCTAGGCATAAGAGCAAGGATAGATCTAGGTGTCTTTGGTTTTAGGGAAGAAAAGAGAAAACTTGCTATCTATGGAATTAATCTTTCTATTTTGATAAAGCACATGGCTATTAATGGTAGAAGAAATATTAAGTATGTTACGGAAATTTGTATCTAGGCTAGCCTTCATCTCTTTGATAGATTTGTTTTGGTAAGAGAGCAAAAGAGATGTAGATTCAACTTTCTCATTCATGGGGTGCCCAAATATGGTTTTCATCTTTTCATAAGTGTCTACGGCATCCCCTTCAATAAAACCTTCTTCAAATATAGAGTCTAAGACATGCTTAAAATAAGAAGGTAGGGCAACATAAAAGCTTTTCAAGTAAATTTCAATTTGGTATTGAGGCACATAGCTAGCCCTAATCCTTAATAGTCTATCCCAAGAATCTTTCAAAGATTCATCAAGTAAATAACGAAAAATTCCGGAATCATCTTCATCAAAATTATTAAGATTCTCATTGATAACCCCAGTAGGTCTTTCCATAGCATCTTTATTTATGAGTTTAGCAAGAATGGAAGGATTGTCCAAAGTACTAAAACTCGGGAGAGAACCCCCAACCCTTTTTGATTCCGACATAGCGGAAGAAAGGTGAGCGGAAAAGTGAAGGCGAATAAAACGGCAAGGGTGAAGTTGGGGAGAGGAAAACGAGAGGCAAATGGCAAATAATGTAATGCGGGGTATAAGGATTTGTGATGGGTACTTGGTGTGTTGACTTTTGCGTAGACCTCCCCGGCAACGGCGCTAGAAATCTTTCTTGCTACCTATTGAGCACTTGAGTTGGTTTTCCCTTGAAGAGGAAAGGGTGATGCAGCAAAGTAGCGTAAGTATTTCCCTCAGTTTTTGAGAACCAAGGTATCAATCCAGTAGGAGGCCACGCACGAGTCCCTCGCACCTACACAAACAAATAAATCCTCGCAACCAACGCAATAAGGGGTTGTCAATCCCTACACGGTCACTTAAGAGAGTGAGATCTGATAGATATGATAAGATAATATTTTTGGTATTTTTATGATAAAGATGCAAAGTAAAATAAAAGGCAAAGGAAATAACTAAGTATTGGAAGATTAATATGATGGAAGATGGACCCGGGGGCATAGGTTTCACTAGTGGCTTCTCTCAAGAGCATAAGTATTCATGATGGGTAAACAAATTACTGTTGAGCAATTGACATAATTGAGCATAGTTATGAGAATATCTAGGTATGATCATGTATATAGGCATCACGTCTGAGACAAGTAGACCGACTCCTGCCTGCATCTACTACTATTACTCCACACATCGACCGCTATCCAGCATGCATCTAGAGCATTAAGTTCAAGAGAACAGAGTAATGCTTTAAGCAAGATGACATGATGTAGAGGGATAAACTCATGCAATATGAAATAAACCCCATCTTGTTATCCTCGATGGCAACAATACAATACGTGCCTTGCTGCCCCTACTGTCACTGGGAAAGGACACCACAAGATTGAACCCAAAGCTAAGCACTTCTCCCATTGCAAGAAAGATCAATCTAGTAGGCCAAACCAAACTGATAATTCGAAGAGACTGGCAAAGACAACCAATCATACATAAAATAATTCAGAGAAGATTCAAATATTGTTCATAGATAAACTTGATCATAAACCCACAATTCATCGGTCTCAACAAACACACCGCAAAAGAAGATTACATCGAATAGATCTCCACAAGAGAGGGGGAGAACTTTGTATTGAGATCCAAAAGGAGAGAAGAATCCATCTAGCTAATAACTATGGACCTGAAGGTCTGAGGTAAACTACTCACACTTCATCGGAAGGGCTATGGTGTTGATGTAGAAGCCCTCCGTGATCGATGCCCCCTCCGGCGGAGCTCCGAAAAAAGCCCCAAGATGGGATCTCGTGGATACAGAAAGTTACGACGGTGAAATTAGGGTTTTGACTCCATATCTGGTAGTTTGGGGGTACGTAGGTATATATAGGAGGAAGCAGTACGTCGGTGGAGCAATAGGGGGCCCATGAGGGTGGAGGGCGTGCCCAGGGGGGTAGGCGCGCCCCCTACCTCGTGGGCTCCTGGTTGATGTCTTGATGTAGGGTCCAAGTCCTCTGGATCATGTTCGTTCCGAAAATCACGTTCCTGAAGGTTTCATTCCGTTTGGACTCCGTTTGATATTCTTTTTCTACAGAACCCTAAAATAGGAAAAAAAACAGCAATACTGGGCTAGGCCTCCGGTTAATAGGTTAGTCCCAAAAATAATATAAAAGTGTATAATAATGCCCAATAATGTCCAAAACAGAATATAATATAGCATGGAACAATCAAAAATTATAGATATGTTGGAGAGGTATCACCCATTCAAAAGTAAAAAAAGAGATGCCTCTAGCTTATGGCTACTCATCAGTAACCTTTTTCAACTTGGCATCCACCAAATTAGAGGATGCGGTACTAGACGCAGACACACACACTGGTCGCGTAGCGCAGCAAAGTGAGGTATACTTACTAGATTGTGAAGGTTCTTAGGCTAGTCAACATTCACATTAAACTAAGCTTCAGAAGATACGGTATGCATACTAACATTCAGAAGAACAAAAGTTTAGCATGTTTATGCATCTCAATGATTCACCATACTATAACCAATACAAAGTTGTGAGAAGGTGTGGAAATAAAGAAAATCGGTTGATGCTTCTCTGAGCAAAGGGCCTCCCAGCGCATGCATTAATTTCCTGGGCATGCTTGTTTCTTCTTAATGTTACGAGCACTTTGTGCATGTTGGCAACTCCACAGCTAGCTAGCTGCCTCATCTTGCAATTGATGCTGAAACATTTGCAGCAAACACATGAGGCAATAGAGATGACTCAACATGAGTCCATATTGTGCAGTTCCCCTGAAATCATCTTCATTGTCCTGAATCTGAAAATATAGGAAAACAATAGCTATACTTAAACGATGCTACAAAATAGTAGCACATATCAATATCTCAGCATGACAAAACATGATCATCTGGACGAAGGGGATACTGGCCTGCCTGAGGAAGATTATATATAATTTCATAAGTCCTTAGTTGGTTTCCACCTTTGGCTGCACTGCTTGTTTGCTCCTCCACACATGACAGGATCGTTCCGCACTGCAATCATCAAGTCAACATATAAATGAGCTTATTTCATCTTGCGGTGGTCATTGTACCTAGTTACGAATGTAGGAATACCTGGAGCACCATGAGGTTAGCTGACAGCAGGTAGATGCAGCCATATAAATTTTGTGCGGTGCTACCAAAGTTGAGGTTTATATCCCTTCCCGTTATGAGAATTCTTCTTGAAGTTGGTAGAATGTGATGGCTTGTTCTTTGCATCAAACTTTCCTTTCCCCTGAGATTTGTTCTTGTTGTTTTGGGGCTGGTTGGGCTGGAAGTTCTTCTCGTGTACCATGTGGGCACTAGAAGCTCCCTCAGCGACCCGAGCACGTGTGTCTTTTGCTCTCGCCTTCTCTTCAAAATCAAGAGTGCTAATGAGATCCGAAACGGAAAACTCATGTCTCTTGTTTTTCAAAGAAGTGGTAAAATTGTTCCACGAAGGTGGAAGCTTGGCAATGATGGTCCCAGCAACAAATTTGTCCGGCAACACACACTTAAAGTACTCAAGTTCCTTAGCGAGTGACTGCATCTCATGAGACTATTGAACAACAAAGCGCTCATCAGTCATCTTGTAGTCAGAGAATTGCTCCATGACGTACAACTCGTTGCCAGCACCCGAGGCCCCAAACATGGCCTCAAGCGCAGACCATATGTCTTTGCCGCTGTCAAGTGACATATATGAATCCACAATGGAATCGTCAAGAACACTCAGGAGGGCGGCTTTGAAGAGGGTATCCATGTTCTCAAAAGATTCTTGAGATCGCCCTCAGGCTTACCCTTAGTGGCGTGATAGCAGTACATGATCTAAAACCAATATACTGCTCTTATGCGCCACCTTTTATATTGCACCCCCTTAAAAGTAGGCGGCTTCAAAAGTGCAACAAAACCACTCAGAGTAAATTGCCTATAATCAGGTTTTTGGATTGGATTGTTGAATATATGAGCAATTTACTATGAGATTTAATCCGAATCAACAGTGAATAGATCATGACGACAATTGCAAAGATCAAAGTAATGATGCAGACTAAACCAAGAGGACAGAATCACATACTATATAGCAGAAGTAGAACCGTTGTGGTTGATGTTGTCACTCATGTCATTGATGAATAGGTTACCGAGGTCGGGGAACAAGGTAGTCGTTGAGGAATTCGTCACTGGCAGCAGTCACAGGAGTGTGCTCCCCAAAAACCTGATCGCCCGTCTCCCGTATGGGATCACGAAAGGCAGGGTTTGGAGGACTAATGTCCCTTCTCGCGGTGCACGCAGGAAGGAGGGATGGAGAAGAATTGCATGGCGGCGCTAAGATCTGGAATGGTGCAAAACCATATGATACAACGGCGGCTAGGGAAGAGCTTGCCAGGTCGGTCGTGCGAGTAAGACCAATTATAATAGTACTTCCTCCGTCTCGGTTTACAGGGCATGCATGTCATTCTAGGTTGAGAATTTTACTAGCTATATTTGTATTATATGTGATGAAAAATATATGTTTAGAAACTACATCCACTTAAGAATCCAATGATATACTTTTGGTGACATATAACTCATATTTAGTTAGTCAAATGGATGGTCTGGAACTACACGCACGCCCTGTAAACTGAGACGGAGGGAGTAGGCCTTTGGCCCAAACCCCACGTCCAAGTCAATAATAGCCCCACTATCCAAAAGAATTAGAAACGGTTGAGTAATTAAGGCATCCGTTAATTATTAATTAATGACTTAATAAATTTTCCGACCAACAAAAATATAGACCACATGCATAGCTTTTGTCCTTGGATAGGCTCATTCCCAAAGAACGCGCGTGTAGGTTTCCTATTATCATGCTCATGCAAATGCTAGAATAGATCACATTATAAAGTGGTGCAACTGACACTCACCTAGTAGAAGTGTGGGACTAAACTTTAGTCCCACTCACACCACACTTAGAGCATGGTTAATAGTATAGCCAACATCCGGCTATATGAAGTTGACACATCATCTAGAACCAACCTAATAGCCTGCTAGTACAATAGTTAGTCCCTTTAGTATAATACTATATCATTAATAATGGCCCTACCTTCTGTCTCACAAAGTATGTTGGAGCTCCTGCTACAACCGGCTACAAGTTTACAACCCGGTTCTCTTCTCTCTCCTTCAACTAAGCACAAATACTATATTGAAATCCTTATAGCGTGCTTATGTCATCTAATTGTAGTACTTGCTCTAAAGTTACTCTCCACTATGTAGTCTGAAATGCCGGGCGTGTGATACGTCACCAACATATCTATAATTTTTTATTGTTCCATGCTATTATATTATCAATCTTGGATGTTTTATAATCATTTTTTAGTCATCTTATATCATTTTTTGGTACTAACCTATTGACACAGTGCCAAGTGCCAGTTGCTGTTTTTTCCCTGTTTTTTACATCGCAGAAAATCAATATCAAACGGAGTCCAAATGCCACAAAACTTCACGGAGATTTTTTATGGGCCAGAAGGAACACAACGGGCCCCAGCTGCGCCTGGGGGGTGCCCCGAGGGGGGCACAACCCACTAGGGCGCGCCAGGAGGCCCAGGCGCGCCCTGGTGGGTTATGCCCACCTCGGGTGCCCCCCGGACCGCCTCTTTGCTCTATAAATACCCAAATATTCCCAAAACCCTAGGGAAGTCGATGAAATATTCATCTAGCCACCGCAGAGGCCAGAACCACCAGATCCAATCTAGACACCATCTCGGATGGGGTTCACCACCTCCATTGGTGCCTCTCCGATGATGCGTGAGTAGTTCTTTGTAGACATTCGGGTCCGTAGTTAGTAGCTAGATGGCTTCCTCTCTCACTCTCTCTTGATTCTCAATACAATGGTCTCTTGGAGATCCATATGATGTAACTCTTTTGTGGTGTGTTTGTTGGGATCGATGAACTTTGAGTTTATGATCATATCTATCTTTTTATATCCCTGAAAGTATTTGAGTTTGTTTGATCTCTTTTATGCATGATTGCTTATAGCCTCGTATTTCTTCTCTGATATTTGTTTTTTTAGCCAACTTGATCTATTTATCTTGCAATGGGAAGAGGTTCTTTGTAGTGGGTTCGATCTTACGGTGCTTGATACCAGTGAGAGAAGGAGAACCGACAGGTATGTATCATTGCTACTAAGGATAAAACGATGGGGTCTATATCTACATAGATAGATCTTGTCTACATCATGTCATCGTTCTTATTGCATTACTCCATTTCTCCATGAACTTAATACACTAGATGCATGCAGGATATCGGTCGATGTGTGGAGTAATAGTAGTAGATGCAGGCAGGAGTCAGTCTACTAATATTGGACGTGATGCCTATATAATGATCATTGCCTGGATACTTTCATGAGTATTTGAAGTTCTATCAATTTCCCAACAGTAATTTGTTCACCCACCGTTTGCTATTTTTCTCGAGAGAAGCCACTGGAGAAATCCATGGCCCCCGGGTCTCTTTCTCATATTATTTGCCTTTGCGATCTACTTTTATTTGCTTTTATTTTCAGATCTATTGATCCAAAAACCCCAAAAAAAACTTCGCTGCACTTTATTTTATTCGTGATCTATTTATTCAATCTTTTACAACTTTCTCCCATCACGCACCAATTTCTGGCACCATTACCCAAAAGGGATTGACAACCCCTTTAACACGTCGGGTTGCGAGGATTTGTTATTTATGTGTAGGGGCTGTTTATGTTGTGTTTCTTGGTTCTCCTACTGGTTCGATAACCTTGGTTGCATATCTGAGGTAAATACCTACCGCCGATGTGCTGCATCATCCCTTCCTATTTGGGGAAATACCGACGTAGCTTCAAGCGACATCAAAAGGAATTTCTGGCGCCGTTGCCGGGGAGGATCTTCAACATATACCAGTTTCCCAATCACAAATCTCATCTCCTTGGAATTTACACTATTTTCCATTTTCCTCTCCCTCACTTCACAAAAATTTGCCGTTTTATTCACCCGTCTTTTCCGTTCGCCGTTTTCTTGCCGGATATGTCTTTGTGTGCAACCTTGTTTGTCGTTATTATCATTATAGATAGTCCTTCCCCTATTGCTTGCACTCCTGAGAACGAGGTTCTCAACTTTAAACAAAGGGGAGGATAAAAAATTAAAGATGCTTGGTATAGGATTTGCAATGCTCATAATAGATCTACACGTAAGCAATCCACTTTTGTTCTTCTTCGTTGTTTTTATGTTGGCATCACCACCTGGTATAGATTCGTCCTTGATACGATTACCGGTGGAAATTTCTTGATGTCCCCTTCTCTTGATGCCTTTAATGCTATGGGAAATTTAGTGGGCTCACCACCCCTCATTTTTAATGAAACAACTTTGACTCTTGAGCATGTTATGGAAAGACTAGATGCTATGGAAAAGAAAATGATCACCAAAGATCATATGGAAATTATAGATAAAAAGATGCATAATTTTTCCACCAATAATGGGTCAAAAGCGGGAGATATTCTTAAGTTGTTAAGGGAAAAGGGTACCATAATTCATGAAAGAATAGAAGAAAGCCCATCTCACATCGATAAATTAGAAGAAATTTTTAGTAATCTAAGCACGTCTTTCGCTTCCACTAAAACTATTGAAAAAACTCTCATAAAAATTGGTAGAGCTTCCAAGAACAAGGGTGTAACCTCTAGTAATAGTAATAAAGAAGTTCTTAAGATGATTGGTATTCACCCAGATTTTGTTGAAGTGATAAGGGATCCTTTTTGCAAGAATGAAATCTTTGGATTTATTCCTAGAAGTGTTGTTATTTAAAATCTTTATGCTAAATCTTTTAAGGGTTCTAAGTGTTTGATTGAAGAGTTAGACAAAGATGAAAAAACTTAGATCCTTGCTTTATGCCTAGCTAAGGGCATAAAACTACAACGCTTGTTGGGAGGCAACCCAATGAATAAAATTTATTTTTGCTTTTGCTTCCTATTTTTGAGTGTTAGCACAATTATTCTACTATTATGATTGTGTTATTTATGTTTTAATTAGTGTTTGTGCCAAGTAAAGCCTTTAGGATCTTCTTGGGTGATAGTTGTTTGATCTTGCTGAAAAAATAAAACTTTTGCGCTCATGAAAATAATTTTCATTTTTAACCAGAGAGCGATAAAATACCCATTCGACTTGCAGTAGATCAATATACAAATTTCCCAGGTCGTCCTAATAAAACGGACAATGCTAATATCCATTTTCCACACTTGTGCTTCAAAGAAGCACCATGATCTTCATGATAGAGAGTCTCTTATATTGTCACTTTCATATACTAGTGGGAATTTTTCATTATAGAACTTGGCTTGTATATTCAAACAATTGGCTTCCTCAAATGCCCTAGGTCTTCGTGAGCAACCAAGTTGGATGCACACCCACTTAGTTTCTTTTGTTAAGCTTCCATACATTTATAGCTCTAGTGCATCCATTGCATGGCAATTCCTACTCCTCGCATTGACATCAATTGATGGGCATCTCCATAGCCCGTTGATTAGCCGCGTCAATGTGAGACTTTCTCTTTTTTTGTCTTCTCCAAATAACTCCCATCATTACATTCTATTCCACCCATAGTGCTATGTCCATGGCTAACGCTCATGTATTGCGTGAAAGTTGAAAAAGTTTGAGGTTACTAAAGTATGAAACAATTTCTTGGCTTTTCATCAGGGTTGACGAAAATGAAGCATAGCCAAACTATATGATTTTGTAGGGATAACCTTTCTTTGGCCATGTTATTTTGAGAAGACATAATTGCTAGTTAGTATGCTTGAAGTATTATTATTTTTAAGTCAATATTAAACTTTTGTCTTGAATCTTTCGGATCTGAACATTCATGCAACAATAAAGAAAATTACATTAAAAATTATGTTAGGTAGCATTCCACATCAAAAATTCTATTTTTATCATTTACCTACTCGAGAACGAGCAGGAATTAAGCTTGGGGATGCTTGATACGTCTCCAATGTATCTATAATTTTTTATTGTTCCATGCTATTATATTATATGTTTTGGATGTTTAATGGGCTTTACTATGCAATTTTATATTATTTTTGGGGCTAACCTATTAACCAAAGACCCAGTGCAAATTGCTGTTTTTTTTCCTATTTCGGTGTTTTGCAGAAAAGAAATATCAAACGGAATCCAAACGGAATGAAACCTTCACGAGGATGTTTTTTGGAACAAATGCAATCCAGGAGACTTGGAGTGGATGTCAAGGAAGCAGCGAGGAAGCCACGAGGCAGGAGGGCGCACCCAGGGGGCCAGGCGCGCCCCCACCCTCGTGGGCTAGTCGCAGCTCCACCGACCTACTTCTTTCTCCTATATATACTCTTATACCCTAAAACCATCACGGAGAGCCACGAAACACCTTTTCCACCGCCCCAACCTTCTGTACTCGTTAGATCCTATCTTGGGGCCTTTTCCGGCGCTCCACCAAAGGGGGATTCGATCACGGTGGGCTTCTGCATCAACACCATAGCCTCTCCGATGATGTGTGAGTAGTTTACCACAGACCTTCGGGTCCATAGTTATTATCCAGATGGCTTTTTCTCTCTCTTTGGATCTCAATACAAAGTTCTCCTCGATCTTCTTGGAGATCTACTTAATGTAATTCTTTTTGTGGTGTGTTTGTCGAGATCCGATGAATTATGGATTTATGATCAAGATTATCTATGAACAATATTTGATTCTTCTCTAAATTCTTATATGCATGATTTAATATCTTTGCAAGTCTCTTCGAATTATCAGTTTGGTTTGGCCTACTAGATTGATCTTTCTTGCAATGGGATAAATGCTTTGCTTTGGGTTTAATCTTGCGGTGGCCTTTCCCAGTGACAGCAGGGGCAGCAAGGCACATATTGTATTGTTGCCATCGAGGGTAAAAAGATGGGGTTTATATCATATTGCTTGAGTTTATCCCTCTACATCATGTCATCTTGCCTAATGCGTTACTCTGTTCTTATGAACTAAATACTCCAGATGCATGCTAGATAGCGGTCGATGTGTGGAGTAATAGTAGTAGATGCAGAATCGTTTCGGTCTACTTTTCACGGACGTGATGCCTATGTTTATGATAATTCCTAGATATTCTCATAACTATGCGCTTTTCTATCAATTGCTCGACAGTAATTTGTTCACCCACCGTAATATTTGCTATCTTGAGAGAAGCCACTAGTGAAACCTATGGCTCCCACGTCTATTTTACATCATATTAATCTCCCGTCAACTAGCTATTTTTGTCGGCGTTTATTTTGCAATCTTTACTTTCCAACCTATACAAAGAAAATACCCAAAATATTTATCTTATTATGTTTATCAGATCTCACTTTTGCAAGTGGTTGTGAAGGGATTGACAACCCCTTTATCGCGTTGGTTGCAAGGTTCTTAATTGTTTGTGCAGGTACTAGGCGACTTGCGTGTAGTCTCCTACTGGATTGATACCTTGGTTCTCAAAAACTGAGGGAAATACTTACGCTACTTTGTTGCATCACCCTTTCCTCTTCAAGGGAAAACCAACGCATGCTCAAGAGG
Source organism: Triticum aestivum (assembly GCF_018294505.1). Lineage (NCBI taxonomy): Eukaryota > Viridiplantae > Streptophyta > Magnoliopsida > Poales > Poaceae > Triticum > Triticum aestivum. Next base: position 280,810,764 of record NC_057812.1, on the reverse strand, counting down.
TAGCAAGAAGGATTTCTGGTGCCATTGCCGGGGAGATCTACGCCAACTCAAGACACACCAAGTACCCATCACAAACTCTTATCCCTCGCATTACATTATTTGACATTTGCCACTCGTTTTCCTCTCCCCTACTTCACCTTCACCATTTTATTCGCCCTTTCTCCGTTCGCCTCTGTAACACCTCGATGCGACTATATCTCCCACGTGTCGAGGCACGACTTAGAGGCATAATCGCATTGAAGGCATATGTCGCAAGTTAGGCAATCTTCACAACAACCCATGTAATATAGATAATAAAAGGGGAGATAACATAGTTGGCTTACACTCGCCACATCAATCAAGTACATAAATAACAATACATCATCCAAACACTCATGGCCCGACTACGGCGCCAAAATAAAAGATAACCCAACATGCGACACGGTCCCGATCAACCCCAACTGAGGCACCACTACTGATCATCAGGAAAGGAAACATAGTAACATTGAGAGTCCTCATCGAACTCCCACTTGAGCTCAAGCGCGTCTCCTGGAGCGGAATCATCAGGCCCTGCATCTGGTGTAATAGTAATCTATGAGCCACAGGGACTCAGCAATCTCGCACCCTCGCGATCAAGACTATATAAGCTTATAGGTAAGGCCAGTTAAATATGTGGAGCTGCAGCAAGCGACTAGCAAAAATGGTGGCTATCATGTTCGCAAAAGAGAGCGAGAAGAGGAAGCAAAGCGCGAGCGAGAAACTAGAGAGCAACCTGCGCAAACATTACTCCAACACCGTGTCCACTTCCCGGACTCCGCCAAGAAGAGGCCATCACGGCAACACACTTAGTTGATTCATTTTAGTTAAATTAATGTTAGTTATCTACAACCGGACATTAACAAATTCCCATCTGCCCATAACCGCGGGCACGGCTTTCGAAACTTCAAATCCCTGCAGGGGAGTCCCAACTTAGCCCATGACAAGCTCTCACGGTCAACGAAGGAATAGACCTCCTCCCGAGACGTTCCGATCAGAATCGGTATCTTGGTTCTTCAAGACACTTCGACAGGTTAAAACAAGACCAGCAACACCGCCCGAATGTGCCGACAAATCCCGATAGGAGCTGCACATATCTCTTTCTCAGGGCACAATCGGATAAGCAATCCGTACAACTAAAACCAGCCCTCGAGTTTCCCCAAGGTGGCGCTGCAAGGGGCTCTAGGGTGGACCAACACTCAGAGGAGCACTGGCCCGGGGGGGTTTAAAATAAGATGACCCTCGGGCTCCGGAAACCCAAGGGAAAAGAGGCTAGGTGGCAAATGGTAAAACCAAGGTTGGGCATTGCTGGAAAAGCTTTAATCAAGGCGAACTATCAAGGGGTTCCCATTATAACCAAACCGCGTAAGGAACGCAAAATCCGGGAACATAACACCGATATGACGGAAACTAGGGCGGCAAGAGTGGAACAAAACACTAGGCGAGAGGCCGAGCCTTCCACCCTTTACCAAGTATATAGATGCATTAAGATAACATGGCAATATAATGATATCCCAACAAGTAAATAATGTTCCAACAAGGAACGGTCTCCAATCTTCATCTGCAACTAGCAACACTATAAGAGGGGCTGAGCAAAGCGGTATCGTAGCCAATCAACGGTTTGCTAGGACAAGGTGGGTTAGAGGTTTTGACATGGCAATTTGGAAGGCTTGAAAGCAAGTGGTAGGCATCGTAGCATTGGCATAGCAAAAGAGTGAGCAATCTAGCATAGCAAAGATAGTAGTGATTTCAGGGTATGATCATCTTGCCTGCAAAGTTGTCAGAGTTGACTGGATCCTCGAAAGCAAACTCAACGGGCTCCTCGTTAGCGAACTCGTCTCCCGGCTCTACCCAAACAAGACAAACAAGCAACAAGGACACAATCAACCACGTGCAAGGATCAAACAATATGATGCAAGGATGGTATGCTATGCGGGATGCGATGCGGGATGCATATGCAAGATCTGACAAAGGATGCATGAACCTGGCCTCAACTTGGGAATCCAAGTGTGCCACTGGAAATATGAGATGAAATCGCTTGAAAACGATATAAAGAATGCCGGAATCGGAGTTACGGTTTGGAAATGGCAAGCAATTCAAATATGACATCGGTCTGCAATTTACAGCAAGTAGCCATCTAAATGCAATGAGATGAGCATGCTATAGCACCCAAACATGACAAAAAAAATATGGCAGGGATGCATTCATGATGCTTAACAAAAGTCTAGCACTGAGCTACGGCCAATTCATCCATTAACAGGTTCAAACAAGCATGGCAAAAATGCATATGGCAAACAGATCTCAGACTTAGTGAAATTAACACTTGTCTGGAATTTCAGATCAGGTAGCACTCTTCGGAGCAACAAAACTACATGCTACAGGACCTGAACATGGCAAAGTAAAGCATGGAATGGAGCTACTCAAAGAGCTTAACAAAAGTCCCTTAGTGACCTTGAGCCAAAAGGGATCAGAAAATACAATTGCAAGCATGTGAACATAGCAAAAGCATAATCAGTTTTCAGACTTAGTGAAAACTGGAGCATGCTGAAAACAGATATCAAGTAGGCATGTTTACGAGCTCGATGCACTCACTACGGAGCAAGTCATGATAATCTAAGCATACACCCCTCAAGAATACACAAAATACAAGCTAGACATGGCAAGATCAATAACATAGCATGCATGGATCAACTACAACATCATCGGCAAAATCGCTAACAAGTAGACAATCTGCCCAGATTCACAAAGTAGCAAAAGTAGAGCTCGATTGACTCAAGCTAGGGTGCTCCATAATTGCAAACAAAGACATGGATGGATAGAGCACTACAATACTAATAAAACATCCTTACTGCTCATCCTCAAAAGAGGCACGGATCACTAGGAAACAACATGAACATATGGCCATATGAGATAAACAGCTCAAGGACTTAGTGGAAATGCTAAGTCCCTGAAATCAGAATTACCAAGTGCCTCTCTTTGCAAGCTCGTGCTAGTCACCACACACATCACAAAAATACATGGGTTGCACCTCTGGAAAGATGACAAAACCCTTAACAAAAAATATGCAGAGCTCATGGGCATAACATGCACACAAAAATCATGGCAAAAATGTCAAATATCTAAATGGAGTAGCAGATCTGACAAATATCTCAAGTAGCACTCTTCTAATAGCATTTCGGGCATCAAGATGAACTCAAATGAAAATGATGCAATGGAATGAAATGATGTACTCTCTGAGATGAACATTTTGATATGCTATATGCCAAAAACGGAGTTACGGATGCAGAGATACGACACGATGAACAGGAGCATATGGATCTGGGATTTTGGGACTTAGAAGAAAAACCACCTCCCAGATCTAGGGTTTGCACGTGCCCCGAGGTTCACCGGAGTCTTGCCGGCGTCGATGGCCGTGCGGCGGCCGGAGTAGAGGGAGGAAGAGGAGGCCGAGGGGAGGAGAGGCCGGGGCGGCGCCGGTGGTGGCGGGCGGCGCGGGACCGGAGCGGTGGCTGGGCGGGGCGGCCACGGCAATGGTGGCAGCGGCCGGAGTGGCGGAGCCGCGGCGGAGCACGGCGCCGGCTCGGGAGGAGAAGCGGAGCGGGCGCGGGCGGCGGTCGGCGGCAGTCTGGGCCGGGGAGGGCATCCTACGGGCTCGGGCAGGCCTCGGGCGGCGGCGGTGATGTGGGGCTCGCCCGGCCACGTGGCGAGCGTGGGTTGGCGGCGGCGGAAGCGTCCGGCCCGGACGGACATGTCTGGCCGGCGCAGAGACGATTTTTTTAGGGTTTTGGACGAGGGGGGTCCGGATTTTTCGAGGAGGACCTATTTATAGGCATAGAGGGAGCTAGGAGAGTCCAAATGAGGTGCGGTTTTCGGCAACGCGATCGTGATCGAACGATCTAGGTGATGGAGAAGTCTTAGGTGGGTTTTGGGCCAAATTGGAGGGGTGTTGGGCTGCAACACACACGAGGCCTTTTCGGTCCCTCGGTTAACCGTTGGAGTATCAAACGAAGTCCAAATGATACGAAACTTGACAGGCGGTCTACCGGTAGTAAACCAAGGCCACTTGGCAAGTCTCGGTCCAATCCGGAAATGTTTAATTCCCACACATGAGAGAAAGGTAGAAATGACCACCGGAGGGGAACGAAGCGCCGGAATGCAAAACGGACAACGGGGAAAATGCTCGAATGCATGAGAAGAACACGTATGCAAATGCAATGCACATGATGACATGATATGAGATGCATGACAACGACCACAACACACGGAGACAAAGACCTGAACCCGAGAAAATTTAATAACTTAACACCGGAAACGGCAAGAGTTGGAGTACAAATTGGGGAAGTCATATCCGGGGTGTTACAGCCTCTTTTCGCTTGCTTCTTGTGTGTTCGTGTGATAGATCGTTTGCTTTGACATTATGGCCAATCCTTCGATCATTGTTAGTACTCCTGATCATTAAGTTCTTAATTTTAAACAAAGGGAGGGAGAAAATCTAAAAGATGCTTGGTATAGAATTTGCAATGCTCATAATAGATCCACTAGGAAGCAATCTACTTCCGTTCTTCTTTGCAATTTTTATGTAGGCATCACTCCTTGAAACAGATATATTCTTGATACCATTACCAGAGGAAATTTCTTGGGTAGCCATACTTTTGATTCTTATAATGCTATGATAGATTTGTTTGGCCCACCACCTCTTTTGGTTAATGGAACTATTTTAACTTTGGAACATGTGATGTAAAGGCTTGAAATTATCAAAAATAAAGTTGCCACTATAGAGTTGATCGAGAATTTGGATAAAAATATCCACAATCAAATTACTCAATATGGATCTAAGGTAGGAGTTACTCTAAAAAAATTTCGAGAGAAAGAACCCATAGTTAATGAAAAGATAGATCAAGATACTACTAGAATTGATAAACTTGAGGATATTATTACCAACTTAGGGTCTGCCTTTTCTGTCATAAGGAACACTTCAAACCCTCCTAGTACCAAAGTTGCCAAGTTTATGTATGTTCCTAAAAATAAGGGTGAATCTTCTAGTAAGGAAAATGCAGATCTCAAATCAATAAGTGTTCGCCCCAACTTTTTCACTATCATTAAGGAACCTTTTGCTACAAATGAATTTCTTGATTTCTTGCCTAGGAGTTTGATCATTAATAAAAAGAGGGAAACTCCTAAGGGTTATAAGTGTTCAATTGAAGAATTACCTACCAAAGATGATGATACCTAGATCTATTCTTGTATTTATGCCTAGCTAGGGGCGTTAAACGATAGCACTTGTTGGGAGGCAACCCAATTTTATTTTTGTTTCGTCTTTTTTTTCCTATTTAGCAATAAATAATTAATCATGCTACTGTCATGATTGTGTTTTTGTGTTTTAATTAGTGTTTGTGCCAAGTAAAGCCTTTAGGATCTTCTTGGATGATAGTTGTTTGATCTTGCTCTAAAAAAACAGAAAGTATGCGCTCACGAGAATAATTTTCATTTTTTACCAGAGAGCGATAAAATACCAACCCCAACTGCAGTAGATCAATATACAAATTATTTAGGACTTCCTAATTTCTCAGGAATTTTGGAGTTACAGAAGTATTCGAAACCTACATATTGCTACAGACTGTTCTGTTTTTGACAGATTCTGTTTTTCATGTATTGTTTGCTTATTTTGATGAATCTATGGCTAGTATCGGGGTATGAACCATAGAGAAGTTGGAATACAGTAGGTTTAACACCAATATAAATAAATAATGAGTTCATTACAGTACTTTAAAGTGGTGATTTGTTTTCTTATACTAACGGAGCTCATGAGATTTTCTGTTGAGTTTTGTGTTGTGAAGTTTTCAAGTTTTTGGGTAAAGATTTGATGGATTTTGGAATAAGGAGTGGCAAGAGCCTAAGCTTGGGGATTCCCAAGGTACCCCAAGGTAAAATTCAAGGACAACCAAAAGCCTAAGCTAGGGGATGCCCCGGAAGGCATCCCCTCTTTCGTCTTCGTCCATCGGTAACTTTACTTGAGGATATATTTTTATTTTTATTTTGACCATGAACAGTAGGAAAGGCTCCTATTGTTTTAATATATTAAAAATAATAATAAGTGCACTGTACATATGAGTATTTACATAGGGGGGGGACTTGTCCACTTTGTGACAAGTGAAGAGAGGTAACTAGACATAAAGTAGTACTACTATAAGGAGTGTACAAAGTTTATAACAAAGGGCCTACGCGCCTCTTTGACTCTATGTTGAAGCAGCTCCAAGTCCCTCTTGAATCTGTCCAACCAGGAACTGAGAGAGGGGGGTACGGCTCTAAAATGTTTGTTATTTCTCTCCTTCCAAATACTCCAGGCCGCCACCATGCATTTCTCCAGAAACATTGGGGAAGAGTTGCTATTTTTTGAATATCAATAGCTTGCAAGCGGCCGGGGAAGGGTTCCTAGTGAATATCAAGTTTATCCCAACAACGTTTGCTGAAGGAGCAGGTGAAAACCATGTGTTCAACCGTTTCTTCTATATTCAGGCCACAAATAAGGCAGTTGTGATCGTCTTCGATGTTGTAATGCCTTCTTTTGAGCATATTCCGTGTGTTGAGTCTATCATGGAAGAGCAGCCAAGAAAAGACCTTCAACTTCATTGTGCACTTTGATTTCCAGATCCAGCAGAACACTTGGTGAGATTGAATGTCCCTGAAGAAGGGGTAATGATCCGTTGACTTGAAGATCATTTTGCCCCACACGTAATGCCACACGTCCGTGGCCGTCGTGGAAGGTTGTATTTCCGCCGCAATTACCTGCATGTCTCTGACCTCTGCATGTGCTTGGGGGGTCAAAGGTAGGTGGAATGTTTCTCCCAGCGATGTGATCGCCAAGAAATCCTTGACAGAGACATCTTCGTTCGAAGAGTGGGAGAATGCACATGGATGTGAGTCCTGAAGAAGTTGGTCAGACTAGAGATCTTTCCAGAATAGCGCCGGGGTACCACATACAATATTAATCTTGGATATTCCCCGGAATATAGGAGTGAGTTTTAGTATGTCTTTCCACCAAAATGATCCAACTGGGTGGCATGCATGTGGTATTTTTTGGTTATAATATGAATCCCAAGTGAGACATACCCAAGGTATATCCATATTGTTGTAGAATTTGTGCAAGAATTTTAGAAGCAAAGCTTCGTTTTGGACTCGTAGATTGAGAACTCCAAGCCCTCCCTTACTTTTGGGCTTACATACCATGTCCCAAGCAGCCAATGAGTTGCATTTGTCTCCTTGCTCGGTTTTCTTGATCCATAGGCATCTGTGTCTTATCTTATCCAGTAATTCTATGAGTTTTGGCGGTAGATGCAGCGTGCACATTGCGTAGATGAGAAGAGAGGTCACGGTGGAGTTGAGAAGAGTCAGCTTCCCAGCATGGGACATAAGGGATAATGTGGAGGACAAGCTTCTTTCAACTGAACTGACGAGAGGCATAAAGTCATGTATGGTCGGCCAAGACGTGCCCAAGGGCAGGCCAAGGTAGGTGAACGACATGGTTCCAATAGTGCATTCGAAGATAGAAGCCATTTGAGAATCAAGATTGGGCTCCAAGTTGATGGTAATGAGCGTAGACTTATGGAAGTTTATTTTAAGGCCAATGGACTGGGCATACTTGTTGAGGATATTTTTGAGGATCAAGGCTTGTTGCGGGCAGGCAAGCATGACCAAGATCGTGTCGTCAACGTATTGGAGAATGGGGTAGTCCATTTGGCCGTTGCATGGGAAGGGGAGTTGAATCGGGCCCTCCCAATATGCTGCATTGATAGCCGATTGGAGTAGGTCGGCCGCAAGAACGAAGATGAGCGGAGACAGGGGACTGCCATGTCTGACTCCACGACGTCAGTGAAATTGTCTACCTGGACGCCATTGAGAAGAACGGAAGATCTGCCTGATGAAAAGATTAATTTGATCCAGGATAACCATTTGTCATTGAAGCCCATATGTTTCATGATGTTGATCATGGGGTCATGCTCAATGGTGTTGAATGCTTTGGCAAAATCCAGTTTTAGCAGGACGATTGGGCGCTTAGAGGCTTGGCATTGATGAATGTATTGGAATGTCCATGCAAGGCAGTCCTGAATAGATCTTCCACGTATGAAGCCATATTGATTACGATGAATGATTTTTAGAATGACCTTCTGTAGACGGTTGGCCAGGAGTTTTGTAATGATCTTGAGGCAGCAATTAAGTAGACTGATTGGCCTATAATCATTAATTGTAGCTGGGGATCCATTCTTCAGGATGAGAGTAATCAGTCCATCATTGATGCTTTGGAGGTTGATAGTTCCTGCATGGAATTGATTACACAACGTGTAAAAGTCTTCCTTGATGATTGGCCATCATGCTTTAAGGAAGAGGCCACTAAAACCATCCGGACCAGGAGCCCTATCACCTGGCATCTCTTTAATAACCAAATCAATTTCCTCATGAGTGAAAGATAGTGTTAGATGCTCAAGGTTTTCATTTGGCCGTATTAATGATGGGAGGTCAAACTGCATTTGTGCAGGGCTAGAGGTGCCTAGTCTGTCTGAGTAGGCGTGAAAGAGGAGAGCTTCTTTTCCCGTGTGATCCTCCACCACAAGGCCATCAGAAGTTTGTAGGTTTGCAATGTTGTTCTTACGATACCTGCCCGTTGCCACCGCTTGAAAAAACTTCGTATTTTCATCGCCAAACTTAACCCAGCGAATGGTGCAACATTTCTTCCAGTATTGCTTCTGATAGTCAAATAAACGTAAGAGGTGCTTTTTAATGATCTTACGAAAGTTGTTTTCAGGGAGTGTGAGAGTCCGTTGATTTTCCGACGTTTCCAAGTTTGCTAGGGTGTTGTTTGTGTTTTCAATGGCCACAGAAAGCTGAGAAATATTCTTACTCCAAGATTTGAGTTCTTGGCGAAGGAGCTTGAACTTGCGGCAGAGTAAGGTAGCTGCATTGGACACATTGATAGGTCTGTTCCAAACTTCTTTAACCACATCCATGAAGCCTGGGTGTAGTAACCAATATGATTCAAATCTAAATAGTTTGGCTCAAGGTATTTTTGTCTCAGTGTTTACTACACAAGGAGTGTGATTCGAGGTGGGCTTGCATAGCGGTTTGACCATAGTATTAGGATAGGCATGTGTCCAATGAATAGAGGTGAAGAACCAATCGAGTTGTTCAAGCAGTGGGTCGTGTTGCATGTTGCTCCATGTGTATAATCTGCCTTTAATAGGTAATTCAACCAGATTGTGCTTGCGGATAATGTCATTAAAGGTTAACATGTCATTAACATCACCCCCTGGTTTGTTGAGGTTTTCTGGGCCTTGAATATAATTGAAATCCCCCAGGAATAAACAATCTGCATCTGCCTGAATATATATGTCATACAACCACTGAGTAAAAATCTCACGCGTAGGTCCTGTGCAAGGGCCATAGATGTTATATAGTGACCAAGCTTGGGCAGATAGAGTGCTGGTGAACTGAACTCCCAAAGCAAAATCCTCCTGAACAATAACAGTACTAGAAAAGATGGAACTGTTCCAAATAGTAAGCAAACCACCAGAAGCACCTCAAGAAGGAATGTAAGTGAATTTATCAAAGCGCTTAGGACAACAAGATTTCATAAAAGCTAGGTCGATAACAGGTTTTTTAGTTTCCTGCAGACACACGATAGCACACCCACTAACAGAGATCGCATTAGAGAGTGCTAGAAGTTTTTTATCTGAATTTAAGCCGCACACATTCCAACAAAGGACATTCCAGTTACACAAAATAGGCATTAAGACCAACTACTTAAGCAGAGGAAGAGGAGGAGCCATCCTCCAAACTATTATGGATAACAGCATTGGTGTCTGAAGCAAGCAGGGCATCTTCAGTGAGCTCCTGGGGAGGGACTGCGCAAAGATTGATGCCAATATCCTGCATGACACTGAGAGGGGTCGGCAGGGGTGCTTGGTCCATGATCACGGTGGAGGAGCTAGAAGCAGCAGAAGGAGTCACCCTGGGCTTGACTTTGGATGTAGTGGCGCGGGTGCCAGTGATTTGTGGCACCCTGAAGGCATCAAAATGAGTTGACTGGTGCTGCGACAAACTTCAGTAGTGACCAACGGAGCCTTGTGTTTGGAGCAACGAGGACGGGCTGCAGATGGGCCAGGCGTGTCTTATAGCACCTGGGCCAAGCCCAATTCAAAACCCTCTGCCATTGGGTCAGGAAGAATAGCTTGAGGCCCCTCATTCAAATTTGCAGTTGGCGCCAGACTGAGCATATCAACAGAAGAAGTAGAGCTAACAATAGTCAGGGCATCTCGAGTGTTACTAAGAGTAGGTGCATTGGCAGGTAATCCAAGGTGCATCTCAGGCAATTGTGCAGAAACATCATCTTCAGGCAGAAGTTCAGATATTTGGACAGTGCTAGGGACTGGTTCTGGGTTCAGAATGTGAGCAGAAAAGCACACCAGGTGAATGGTTTCATGATCAGGAACCTAAACAGTAGTCCTGGGAGCTGCCATCTGTAACTCCAACGGAGGTAAACCATAACCAGAGCTCCAAGGCCCAAACGTTGCAACCACAGACAGAATAGACCTTGAAAGATGAGCAGTGAGTATGTTGCACGGGATCAAATCTGAAGCCAACACTGTAGTGAGCTCATTTCCTTCCACCGAGATGTCGACATTCATAGTTATTGCAGAAATTGCCACATCAACATTGATGATATTTTGAACCACAGGAGGAGCCACAAAGAGAGTGCTGATCTGAAGATCAGACCCAGGCGAGGAGCCCTGTGTGCTTGCGGTTGACCTAGTATCATTCCAAGCAGAGTTGAGGCTATCTGTCACATTATCTTCAGGGAGAATTCCATCTTGCACACGAAGGCCTTGAGCCGCAAACTAAGCCTGAAAGTTTACCAGAGCAGCAGGCATCTATGGGGCTGGGGACTGGGGGCTGTGGCCATGGAGCCCGCTGTGCATCTTGAGGACCATCATGCTGAGGGGCATGGTGCGGCGCCTGGTCATTTCCAACACCATTCTGAAATAGCCAATTCTGAAGCTGTTGTTGGTACAACTATTTCGCAGTGAGACCATCCCCAAACATGGGGTGAGGCACACCATTGGCCGGAGGTGGCTCCTCATCAGCCGTTGGGACCTCAGGGTCATGAGCATTCCAATCTGCATCTCTAAGATTGTACACAGCAGTAGTCCAACAAGCTTTGTCCCCTCCTAACTGACGAACCACAATGCTTTTGGGGATCAGATGCATGTGAATCACTTTAACTTTAATAAGCACAATAGACCGATCCACATTAGGGCTATTCCAAGTAACTAATCTGCCATAGTCATCTATAGAGTGTTGGAGATAGAAATATGTTTGGTAGTCATCAGGAAAACCAATGTACATAAGCCAAACTTCTGGACCCAGGGTTGTATTGCGCATGTTGAGTGCAGCATTATGACGCACAAAAGACACTACTAGATCCTCATCATCTAGCTGGAACATGGTGTTGACTGCTGTATCACGGATGAACGAGTTGGCAAAAAGCAAACATACCAACACCCAGCGGGTGGTCGGAGGACTCTGTAGTGTGAAGACCAGATTCATGCAGAAGTCCTTCAATGGTGTTGCGGAGATCCTCCCTGAGATGCAGAGGCACAAATCTGTTGGCTTCGGTGATGGCGAGGAAACTGTTGTTGAGAGGCGGGATAGGATTGACGGCCATGTCCGCTCGGACCTTGCGATCAGCCGGCCCAGGCTCGATTGACCAGTCGGCAGGGAGGAAGGGCAACGGATTGACTGGGTAGTTGGCCATTGTTGTGGATGGAGCGGTGGTGGTGGAGATGGCGGCGACGGTGGTTTGTGGGGATGGTGGTGGTGCTAGAGCAGAGCGCTCTGCAACATTGGGAAGCGGGGCAGACAAGGATGGCAATGGGGGGAATGCAGGGCGTCAAGGGTGGTGGAGGGGGGTTTTGGTCGCCACTGCCATCACAGGGCCCAACGGCGCCGCCAGCAGAAGTGCTCCACGTGTCCATAGTGGCCACACAATTCGCATCGAACGGTGGATGGAGGATGGCTCCTAGGGGCTGTGAGAGGGAAAGGTTGCTTAAGAAAAGGATAATTGATTTCCTTCCCAGGTTGAATTGATTTGACCGAGTAATCAGAATCTAGGCCCATAAAGGAGTTGCCATCAACAAAATTCCGAAGCCGAGCGGGGCAATTAATTCCTTTGTGCCCTGGGGCCGAGCAGTTTATGCAAATAATCCGGGCGTGACAATTTGATTTGATATGACCCCACTGTAAGCATCGGGCACATAGAGCAGCCCAGCGTTCAACAAGATCATTGATTTCCTTGTCAATATATCCCGCACGCGATAAATCCGCAATATGTCCCTTGGATAATAAAGGCAGCCATGATGTGTGCGGCGGTGCATATTTGAGAGCTGATGAAAGGAAACATTGCGGAAATTTTGGGTAAGTGACATTACAAGAAAATTGGAAATTGCCAATCGAGAGTAAATGCTCCTAAGAATCCCTTGGGCATTGAATGACTGCGGGTAATGGCGCCGGAGACATCGGAGATCCTACCAGATGAACCCTAACCAAGTGTGGCATCTTCGAGCACGAAGCCTCATGACTGTGGGAATTATTGAAAACCATGGAGGCTAGAGGAGTGAGCCCAAACTTGCATAACTCCGATGATGTAGATGGATCAGAGCCAGTAGGATTTGTGAAAGCTGATTTAGCAATCCGAATAGCCATTTGGCTCCGACTAGCAACATGATCAAGCCTTTCATCAGCATGCCATTGAGAATCAAAATGCTTGTAACCATTGAAACGACCATTGAAAATATGAAGGTGGCAAACTAAATCCTGCCAAATACGGTCCTTGAGGCCATGAATAAAATGTCCAACCTTGTTCCCGGCCACCGAGAAGCGAAATGACCTCTCAAAAATCTTGGTAACTTTAAACCCTAGATGATGTCCCCCAATGCCACATTGGAGAGCTACACCCACAGATTCTTCTAAGAAGGGAAAGGTGTAACACCCCGGATGTAACTTTCCCAATTTGTACTCCAACTCTTGCCGTTTCCGGCGTTAAGTTAATTTATTTTCTCGGGTTCGGGTCTTTGTCTCTGTGTGTTGTTGTCATTGTCATGCATTGCATATCATGTCATCATGTGCATTTCATTTGCATACGTGTTCGTCTCATGCATTCGAGCATTTTCCCCGTTGTCCGTTTTGCATTCCGGCGCTTCGTTCTCCTCTGGTGGTCATTTCTAGCTTTCTTTCATGTGTGGGGTTTAAACATTTCCGGATTGGACCGAGACTTGCCAAGCGGCCTTGGTTTACTACCGGTAGACCGCCTGTCAAGTTTCGTACCATTTGGACTTCGTTTGATACTCCAACGGTTAACCGAGGGACCGAAAAGGCCTCGTGTGTGTTGCAGCCCAACACCCCTCCAATTTGGCCCAAAACACACCTAAGTCTTCTCCATCATCTAGAGCGTTCGATCACGATCGCGTGGCCGAAAACCGCACCTCATTTGGACTCTCCTAGCTCCCTCTATGCCTATTTAAACACCCCCCCCCCCGAAATTCGGATCTCCTTCCTCCCCGAAACCCTAGATTTCTCCTTCGCCGCCGCCGGACACGTCCGGACAGACCGGACGCGTCCGCTCCGCCGCCCGTAGCCACTCCGGAGCCGCCACGTGGCACCCGCCACCTTGCCGCCGCCGCGGGCCGGGGAGCCCGGAGCCGGCCCACGTGGCCCGATCCGCCCGCGCCGCCTCCGATCCGCCTGCGCCGCCACCTCCCTCGCCTCAGACGCCCCGCCGCCGCGCCGCCGCCGTCGGGCCATCGCCGCCCCGGGCCCATGCCCCTCGCCGGCGCCCGCTCGCCCGCGCCGCCCGAGGCCCCGCCGGCCGCCACCGCCACCACCACCGCCAGATCCGGCCTGGAGTGGCTGGATCCACCTCTCCCGCGCCTCCCCGCCGCTTCTTCGAGCTCGCCGGAGCCGCCTCCGCCTCGCCGGAGTTCTCGGTTCGCGTGCGTGAACAATAACCCTAGATCTCGGAGGTTGTATTTTCTCTAAGTCCCTGATATTTTCAGTTCAAGTGCTCATGTTCGCAGCCCCGTAACTTTGCATCCGTAGATCCGATTCATGCATATAGCATATCAAAATGTTCATCTCAGAGAGTACATCATTTCATTCCGTTGCATCATTTTCATTTGAGTTCATCTTGATGCCTTAAATGCTGTTAGAAGAGGGCTACTTGAGTTAATTGTCAGATCTGCTACTCCATTTAGGTTTTTGTCATTTTTGCCATGATTATTGTGTGCATGATATGCCCTGATGCTCTACATGTGTTTTGTTAAGGGTTTTGTCATCTTTCCAGAGGTTCAACCCATGTATTTTTGTGATGTGTGTGGTGACTTGTGCAAGCTTGCAAAGTGGTGCACTTGCTAATTCTGTTTTCAGGGACTTGGTAATTTCACAAAGTCCTGGAGCTGTTCATCTCATGATGCCATATGTTCATGTTGTTTCCTAGTGATCCATGCTTCTTTTGAGGATGATCAGTAAGGGTGTTTTGTTAATATTATAGTGATCTATCCATCCATGTCTTTGCTTGCAATTATGGAGCACCCTAGCTTGAGTCAATCGAGCTCTACTTTTGCTACTTTGTGAATCTGGGCAGATTGTCAACTTGTTTGCAATTTTGCCGATGATGTTGTAGTTGATCCGTGCATGCTATGCTATTGTTCTTGCCATGTCTAGCTTGCATTTTGTGCCTTCTTGAATGGGTGTATGCTTGTCTTGCCATGACTCGCTCTGTAGTGAGTGCATTGAGCTCGTAAACATGCCTACTTGAGTTATATTTCAGCATGTGCCAGTTTTCACTAAGTCTGAAAACTGATTATGTTTTTGCCATGTTCACATGCTTGCAATTGTATTTTCTGATCCCTTTTGGCTCAAGGTCACTAAGGGACTTTTGTTAAGCTCTTTGAGTAGCTCCATGCCATGTTTTACTTTGCCATGTTCAGATCCTGTAGCATGTAGTTGTGTTGCTCCGAAGAGGGCTATCTGATCCGAAATTCCAGACAAGTGTTAATTTCACAAAGTCTGAGATTTGTTTGTCATATGCATTTTTGCCATGCTTGTTTGTACCGGTTAATGGATGTTTGGCCGTAGCTCAGTGCTAGACTTTTGTTAAGCATCTTGTGTGCATCCCTGTCATGTATTTTGTTGTCTGTTCGGGTGCTGTAGCATGTTCATCTCATTGCATTTAGATGCCTACTTGCTGTAAATCGCAGACCGGTGTCATATTTGAATCGCTTGCCATTTCCAAACCGTAACTCCGATTCCGGCGTTCTTTATATCGTTTTCAAACGATTTCATCTCATCTTTCCAGTGGCACACTTGGATTTCCAAGTTGAGTCCAGGTTCATGCATTTCCTGTCATATCTTGCATTTTGCATCCCGCATCGCATTCCGCATAGCATATCATCATTGCATCATATTGCTTGGTCTTGCACGTGGTTGATTGTATCCTTGTTTGCTTGTTTGTCTTGTTTGGGTAGAGCCGGGAGACGAGTTCGCTAACGAGGAGCCCGTTGAGTTTGCTTTCGAGGATCCAGTCAACTCTGACAACTGTGCAGGCAAGATGATCATACCCTCGAAATCACTATTATCTTTGCTATGCTAGTTTGCTCGCTCTTTTGCTATGCCATTGCTACGATGCATACCACTTGATTGCAAGCCTCCCAAATTTCCATGTCAAACCCCTAACCCACCTTGTCCTAGCAAACCGTTGATTGGCTACGTTACCGCTTTGCTCAGCCCCTCTTATAGCGTTGCTAGTTGCAGGTGAAGATTGAAGGCCGTTCCTTGTTGGAACATTTATTTTACTTGTTGGGATATCATTATATTATCTTGTTATCTTAATGCATCTATATACTTGGTAAAGGGTGGAAGGCTCGGCCTCTCGCCTAGTGTTTTGTTCCACTCTTGCCGCCCTAGTTTCCGTCATATCAGTGTTATGTTCCCGAATTTTGCGTTCCTTACGCGGTTGGGTTATAATGGGAACCCCTTGATAGTTCGCCTTGATTAAAGCTTTTCCAGCAATGCCCAACCTTGGTTTTACCATTTTCCACCTAGCCTTTTTTTCCCTTGGGTTTCCGGAGCCCAAGGGTCATCTTATTTTAACCCCCCCCCCCGGGCCAGTGCTCCCTCTGAGTGTTGGTCCGAACCGGGCAGCCTGCGGGGCCATCTCGGGGAAACTTGAGGGTTGGTTTTACTCGTAGCTTGACCTATCTGAGTGTGCCCTGAGAACGAGATATGTGCAGCTCCTATCAGGATTTGTCGGCACATTCGGGCGGTGTTGCTGGTCTTGTTTTAACCTGTCGAAGTGTCTTGAGTAACCGAGATACCGAGTCTGATCGGAACGCCTTGGGAGGAGGTCTATTCCTTCGTTGCCCGTGAGAGCTTGTCATGGGCTAAGTTGGGACTCCCCTGCAGGGATTTGAACTTTCGAAAGCCGTGCCCGCGGTTATGGGCAGATGGGAATTTGTTAATGTCCGGTTGTAGATAACTTGAACCTTAACTTAATTAAAATGAATCAACTGAGTGTGTTACCGTGATGGCCTCTTCTCGGCGGAGTCCGGGAAGTGGACACGGTGTTGGAGTAATGTTTGCGCACGTTGCTCTCTAGTTTCTCGCTCGCGCTTTGCCTCCTCTTCTCGCTCTCTTTTGCGAATAAGTTAGCCACCATATTTGCTAGTCGCTTGCTGCAGCTCCACATATTTTCCTTGCCTTACCTACAAGCTTAAATAGTCTTGATCGCGAGGGTGCGAGATTGCTGAGTCCCTGTGGCTCACAGATTACTATTACACCAGATGCAGGGCCTGATGATTCCGCTCCAGGAGACGCGTATGAGCTCAAGTGGGAGTTCGACGAAGACTCTCAACGTTACTATGTTTCTGTTCCCGATGATCTGTAGTGGTGCCCAGTTGGGGGTGAACGGGACCGTGTCGCATGTTGGGTTCTCTTTTATTTTGGCACCGTAGTCGGGCCATGAGTGTTTGGATGATGTAATGTTATTTATGTACTTGATTGACGTGGCGAGTGTAAGCCAACTATGTTACCTCCCCTTTATGATTTATATTACATGGGATGTTGTGAAGATTGCCTAACTTGCGACATATGCCTTCAATGCGATTATGCCTCTAAGTCGTGACTCGACACGTGGGAGATATAGTCGCATCGAGGGTGTTACAAGTTGGTAATCAGAGCCTTCCCCGACCTTAGGAGCCCCATTGCTTGATCATTTTTAGCGGCCGAGTTGTGTCTAGAAAAAAAATGTTTTGAGTCATTTAGGAATTATATATCGGAGAGTTTAGGAATTCTTTTTACTTCCCAGTCTCCTCATCGCTCTGGTAAGGCATCCTGACGTAGAGTTTTGACTCTTCTCTTCTCAAATTTCACTAAAAAAATTTAGGATCACGCGGGTATCTTGGAATCATTCCGATGGTTTTATGATGAGAACATTGTCTTGGTGCCTCCTGTCAGGGGTTTAGTGGAAGTGTCCCGGGGAGTTGAGCTCTGAGGTGTTGTCATCATAATTTTATCGTTGCAGTTCTGGAATACCTGAGTCTAGTACGCCGACATCGAAAATCTCTTTTATGCAGTTCGTTGGTGAGATAACCTCGACGCCACCCAGTACTGGGGCGGGAGTTCGGGAGTATCGCCATAACTTGTATAACGGATGCTTTTCGAAGGTTGAGGTAGATGGTTTCCGAAGGTTTCTTGGTTATGTGTTGAAGGATGGATACAGCTGGATGTAGGATTTGCTAGTTTGGGTGAGATATTATGCTTCCCCTGTATCCCCAACACCTGATTGCATAACCGGAAAGGTTCGGGAGTTTCATAGGTGGGAATTCTAGTAGCTCTAGTTCTTCTTCCACGGATATTGGTTTGAGATTGGGATTTCTTACCGATTATTCGTTCTTGATCCGTACCTTGTTGATTTATTTCTCTACCTTAATTCTACGTGGCTTCTCAATTTATGGATATGTGACCATTTCAAGAGGAATGCATTCGTTCATTTTGTTCGGATGTGAAGACTATATGTTGCAATTTTCATTCCGTTGGATTCAGCTTCAATATTTGTCTGTCAATGTGCTAATGGTGGTCAACCTCTTCAGGATGGCTCCTCCAACGCGCACGACTCCGAATCCTGATCCGCCACCACCTCCACCTCCTCCGGAGGCATGGCAAGCTGTGATGGCCGCAACCAATGCAAACACACAGTTGATCATGCAAATTCTTCAAGAGCGCAATCAAGGCAACCAAGGGAATCAAGGCAGCAATCAGAATCACTTTGCTACACTCAACCAGTTCCTTGCTAACGGGCCAAAGACTTTCAGCAATTGTGTTGAGGCAACCGATGCTGACGATTGGCTTGTGGATCTGTGCAAGCATTTCGAGTGCAGTAACGTCAGGCCTGAGGACTTTGTTAAGTTCGCTTCCTTCCAACTCAAAGATCAAGCTGCAGAATGGTTCCAGCAGTACAAGGATTCCAGAGGTGGACGTGTTATCACTTGGGATGATTTCCGTCGAGATTTCCGAGCTCATCATATTCCGCAGAGCGTGGTTGAAAGCAAGCGTGAGGAATTCCGCAACCTGAAGCAAGGCTCTTTGTCTGTCTATGACTACAACAAGTTGTTCCAGAAGCTCGCCCGCTTTGCCAAGCAGGACGTCCCTGATGAGAAGAGCATGATATACCAGTTCAGGGGTGGTCTCAGAGAAGAAATTCCAGCTAGCTCTTGTCCTCTTTGAGCCCTTGAGATACGATGAGTTCTACAACATGGCACTGAAGCAAGAGGCTGCTCAGTTGAGGTGTGATGCTTCCAAGAAGCGAGTCAGAGATGTTACTCCTTCTTCCTCTACTCAAGTGGCCAAGCAGCAGAAGTATTGGCTTCCTCCTCCTCCGTTCCGTCAGCCGTATCAGCAGAAGAGCAAAGGTGGCAGTGGTTCTTCCCACCCACCCAACCCTGGCTTTCAGAACAAGACTTCGTCTCAAGCTCCAAGATCGAGTGCTCCGTATCACCGTCCGCTTTCAGAGGTCACGTGCAACAAGTGCCAACAGAAGGGTCACTATGCCAACAAGTGTTTCAACCAGAGGCGTCTTCCTCCTCCTCCTCCTGTCAGATCGGCAAGTACAGCTGTGGTCAAGCATAACCCCAAGCACGCCAAGGTCAACTTGATGAATGCAGCTCAGGCAGAGGATTCTTCAGATGTCATCATGGGTAACCTTCCTGTTAATGATATTCCTGCCAGAGTTCTTTTTGACACGGGTGCATCGATTGTTTCATGTCAAAGCCATTTTTTACCAAGCATGAGTTCGTTTCTTCTCATTTGGGTAAACAAATGGATATCGTTTCTCCTGGCAAACGTTTAAGTGCAAGTCTGGAGGTGCCAGATGTTATTATCACCTTGGGTGACTACAAGTTCCTTTCTTCCCCAATGGTTCTTGGTAACTCGGATATTGATCTTATTCTCGGAATGGATTGGCTTTCTAAGCACAAGGCACATCTTGATTGTGCTGCCAGGCAGATTCAATTGACTCATTCGTCTGAGGATGTTATTGTCTTTGCCGCTCGGGATAATACCATCCGTCTGTTTTCTCTCAACGAGAAGGGTTAATTGGACGCTATCTTGCAAATTCCAGTCGTTTGCGAATATCAAGACGTCTTTCCAGAAGAGCTTCCAGGAATGCCTCCGCACCGGCCAGTTGAATTCGTTATTGATCTTGAGCCTGGTACGGAACCTGTGTGCAAACGTCCTTACAAGCTCGGACCTGAAGAGTTGAAGGAGCTGAAGAAGCAACTCGATATTCAAGAGAAAATGGGTCTCATCCGGCCTAGTTCTTCTCCGTGGGGTTGTGGTGTTCTTTTTGTGAAGAAGAAGGATGGAATGGACCGACTTTGTGTTGATTACCGTCCATTGAACAAGAAGACCATCAAGAACAAATACCCACTTCCCAACATCAATGAGCTGTTCGAACAACTCAAAGGTGCTCGAGTATTCTCCAAGCTTGATCTCCGTATGGGTTATCATCAGATTCGAATCCGTGAGCAAGATATTCCCAAGACGGCTTTCAGGACAAGCTTTGGTTCATATGAATACACTGTCATGTCTTTTGGCCTCGTCAACGCTCCTCCGACGTTCTCTCGCATGATGAACTTCATCTTCAACGCCTACACCAATGACTTCGTTTTGGTCTATCTCGACGACATTCTGGTTTTCTCGAAGAACAAGGAAGATCATGCCAAGCATTTGCGTTTGGTTCTCGATAAGCTCAGAGAACATCAGTTCTACGCCAAGTTCTCCAAGTGTGAATTTTGGCTCGATGAGGTTCTTTATCTTGGTCATATCATCTCTGCCAAGGGCATTGCCGTGAATCCTGAGAAGGTGTCTGCAATTGTGAATTGGGAACCTCCTCAGAACGTGAAGCAACTCCGTAGCTTCCTCGGTCTCGCAAGCTATTGCCGAAGATTCGTTGAAAACTTTTCTAAGATCGCGAAGCCTCTCTCTAATCTTCTCCAGAAGCACGTCAAGTACGTTTGGTCTCCGGAGTGTGATATTGCTTTCAACACTTTGAAAGAGAAATTGATCACTGCTCCAGTTCTGACTCCGCCTGATGAATCCAAGCCGTACGAGGTCTTTTGTGATGCCTCTCTCCAAGGTCTTGGCGCAGTATTGATGCAAGAGAAGAAAGTTGTTGCTTATACATCTCGCCAGTTGAAGCCTAATGAGAAGAACTACCCCACTCATGATCTCGAGTTGGCGGCAGTTGTGCATGCTCTTTTGACTTGGAGACATCTTCTATTGGGAAGAAAAGTGGACATTTTCACTGATCACAAGAGTCTCAAGTACATCTTCACTCAGCCTAATCTCAACCTCAGGCAAACTCGATGGGTCGAAATGATTCAAGAGTATAATCCGAGTATTGAGTATACTCCAGTCAAGGCCAATGTGATTGCTGACACTTTGAGCAGGAAAGCTTACTGCAACAGTCTGATTCTCAAGCCTTATCAACCCGAGCTTTGTGAAGCTTTCCGCAAACTTAATCTGCAAGTTGTTCCTCAAGGTTTCCTCGCCAACCTTCAAGTCTCTCCTACCTTAGAAGACCAGATTCGCCAAGCCCAGCTTCTTGATGCTATGGTGAAAAAGGTGAAGATTGGGATTGCCAAGAGTCAACCCAAGTACAAGTGCTACCGCCTTGATGACAAGGACACTCTCTTCTTCGAGGATCGTATTGTTGTACCCAAAGGTGACCTCCGTAAAGTGATCATGAACGAGGCTCACAATTCTCTCCTCTCCATCCACCCTGGGAGCACGAAGATGTATCAGGACCTCAAGCAAGCTTATTGGTGGACTCGAATGAAGCGCGAGATTGCTCAATTCGTGAATGAATGTGATGTCTGCAGAAGAGTGAAGGCAGAACACCAAAGGCCAGCTGGTCTCCTCCAACCTCTTGCCATTCCAGAATGGAAGTTTGACCACATTGAAATGGACTTCGTGACTGGGTTTCCAAAGTCCAAGCGTGGCAATGATGCTATATTCGTTGTCATCGACAAACTCACCAAAGTGGCTCACTTTCTGCCTATCAAAGAGTCGATCACTGCAGCTCAATTGGCGGAACTCTATACCTCTCGTATTGTCTCTCTGCACGGTATTCCACAAGTGATCTCTTCAGACCGTGGCAGCATCTTTACCTCGAAGTTTTGGGATTCTTTTCAGAAGGCCATGGGCACTAACATCCGCTTCAGCACAGCTTTCCATCCTCAAACTAGCGGTCAAGTCGAGCGTGTCAACCAGATTCTTGAAGATATGCTCAGGGCTTGTGTGATCTCCTTCGGCATGAAGTGGGAGGATTGTCTTCCTTATGCTGAATTCTCCTACAACAACAGTTTTCAAGCAAGTTCGGGCAAGGCCCCTTTTGAAATTCTGTATGGCAGGAAGTGTCGTACCCCTCTCAACTGGTCTGAAACCGGTGAACGTCAGCTTTTGGGTAATGACTTAATCACAGAGGCAGAAGAAATGTGCAAAGTCATTCGTGATAACCTCAAAGCAGCCCAATCCCGTCAGAAGAGCTACTATGATAGTAAGCACCGTGATTTGGCTTTCGAGATCGGAGATCATGTTTACCTCCGCGTCTCTCCTATGAAAGGTACTCGTCGCTTCGGTATCAAAGGGAAGCTTGCCCCAGATACGTGGGACCTTTCAAGATTGTCAGCAAGAGAGGCGACCTCGCCTATCAACTCGAGCTTCCTTCAAACTTTGCAAATGTTCATGACGTGTTCCATGTCTCTCAGCTTCGAAAGTGCTTCAAGACTCCTGACCGCACCGTCAACTTCGAGGACATTGAGCTCCAAGAAGATCTCTCTTATCGTGAGCACCCAGTTGCTATTCTTGAAGAGACTGAACGCAAGACTCGCAACAAGTCAATCAAATTTCTCAAAGTCAAGTGGTCACACCATTCCGACCGTGAAGCTACCTGGGAACGCGAGGATCACCTCCGTTCTGAGTACCCGGTGTTCTTTCAGTCCTAGATCTCGGGACGAGATCCTTTCGTAGTGGTGGAGTGTTGTAACACACCGGATGTAACTTTCCCAATTTGTACTCCAACTCTTGTCGTTTCCGGCGTTAAGTTAATTTATTTTCTCGGGTTCGGGTCTTTGTCTCTGTGTGTTGTTGTCATTGTCATGCATTGCATATCATGTCATCATGTGCATTTCATTTGCATACGTGTTCGTCTCATGCATTCGAGCATTTTCCCCGTTGTCCGTTTTGCATTCCGGCGCTTCGTTCTCCTCTGGTGGTCATTTCTAGCTTTCTTTCGTGTGTAGGGTTTAAACATTTCCGGATTGGACCGAGACTTGCCAAGCGGCCTTGGTTTACTACCGGTAGACCGCCTGTCAAGTTTCGTACCATTTGGACTTCGTTTGATACTCCAACGGTTAACCGAGGGACCGAAAAGGCCTCGTGTGTGTTGCAGCCCAACACCCCTCCAATTTGTCCCAAAACCCACCTAAGTCTTCTCCATCATCTAGAGCGTTCGACCACGATCACGTGGCCGAAAACCGCACCTCATTTGGACTCTCCTAGCTCCCTCTATGCCTATTTAAACACCCCCCCCCCCCCGAAATTCGGATCTCCTTCCTCCCCGAAACCCTAGATTTCTCCGTCGCCGGACGCATCCGCTCCGCCGCCCGCAGCCACTCCGGAGCCGCCACATGGCACCCGCCACCTCGCCGCCGCCGCGGGCCGGGGAGCCCAGAGCCGGCCCCGCGGCCCGATCCGCCCGCGCCGCCTCCGATCCGCCCGCACCGCCACCTCCCTCGCCTCCGACGCCCCGCCGCCGCGCCGCCGCCGTCGGCCATCGCCGCCCCAGGCCCGCGCCCCTCACCGGCACCGCTCGCCCGCGCCGCCCGAGGCCCCGCCGGCCGCCGCCGCCACCTCCGCCGCCAGATCCGGCCGGGAGTGGCCGGATCCACCTCTCCCGCGCCTCCCCGCTGCTTCTTCGAGCTCGCAGGAGCCGCCGCCGCCTCGCCGGAGTTCTCGGTTCGCATGCGTGAACAGTAACCCTAGATCTCGGAAGTTGAATTTTCTCCAAGTCCCTGATATTTTCAGTTCAAGTGCTCATGTTCGCAGCCCCGTAACTTTGCATCCGTAGATCCTATTCATGCATATAGCATATCAAAATGTCCACCTCAGAGAGTACATCATTTCATTCCATTGCATTATTTTCATTTGAGTTCATCTTGATGCCCGAAATGCTGTTAGAAGAGGGCTACTTGAGTTAATTGTCAGATCTGCTACTCCATTTAGGTTTTTGTCATTTTTGCCATGATTATTGTGTGCATGATATGCCCTGATGCTCTACATGTGTTTTGTTAAGGATTTTGTCATCTTTCTAGAGGTGCAACCCATGTATTTTTGTGATGTGTGTGGTGACTTGTGCAAGCTTGCAAAGTGGTGCACTTGCTAATTCTGTTTTCAGGGACTTAGTAATTTCACCGAGTCCTGGAGTTGTTCATCTCATGATGCCATATGTTCATGTTGTTTCCTAGTGATCCGTGCCTCTTTTGAGGATGATCATTAAGGGTGTTTTGTTAATATTGTAGTGCTCTATCCATCCATGTCTTTGTTTGCAATTATGGAGCACCCTAGCTTGAGTAAATCGAGCTCTACTTTTGCTACTTTGTGAATCTGGGCAGATTGTCAACTTGTTTGCAATTTTGCCGATGATGTTGTAGTTGATCCGTGCATGCTATGCTATTGTTCTTGCCATGTCTAGCTTGCATTTTGTGCCTTCTTGAATGGGTGTATGCTTGTCTTGCCATGACTTGCTCTGTAGTGAGTGCATCGAGCTCGTAAACATGCCTACTTGAGTTATATTTCAGCATGTGCCAGTTTTCACTGTCTGAAAACTGATTATGTTTTTGCCATGTTCACGTGCTTGCAATTGTATTTTCTAATCCCTTTTGGCTCAAGGTCACTAAGGGACTTTTGTTAAGCTCTTTGAGTAGCTCCATGCCATGTTTTACTTTGCCATGTTTAGATCCTGTAGCATGTAGTTGTGTTGCTCCGAAGAGGGCTACCTGATTTGAAATTCCAGACAAGTGTTAATTTCACTAAGTCTGAGATTTGTTTGTCATATGCATTTTTGCCATGCTTGTTTGTACCGGTTAATGGATGTTTTGGCCGTAGCTCAGTGCTAGACTTTTGTTAAGCATCTTGTGTGCATCCCTGTCATGTATTTTGTTGTCTTGTTCGGGTGCTGTAGCATGTTCATCTCATTGCATTTGGATGCCTACTTGCTGTAAATCGCAGACCGGTGTCATATTTGAATTGCTTGCCATTTCCAAACCGTAACTCCGATTCCGGCCATCTTTATATCATTTTCAAACGATTTCATCTCATCTTCCAGTGGCACACTTGGATTTCCAAGTTGAGTCCAGTTTCATGCATTTCCTGTCATATCTTGCATTTTGCATCCCGCATCGCATTCCGCATAGCATATCATCATTGCATCATATTGCTTGGTCTTGCACGTGGTTGATTGTATCCTTGTTTGCTTGTTTGTCTTGTTTGTGTAGAGCCGGGAGACGAGTTCGCAAACGAGGAGCCCGTTGAGTTTGCTTTCGAGGATCCAGTCAACTCTGACAACTGTGCAGGCAAGATGATCATACCCTCGAAATCACTACTATCTTTGCTATGCTAATTTGTTAGCTCTTTTGATATGCCATTGCTACGATGCCTACCACTTGCTTGCAAGCCTCCCAAACTGCCATGTCAAACTCCTAACCCATCTTGTCCTAGCAAACCGTTGATTGGCTATGTTACCGCTTTGCTCAGCCCCTCTTATAGCGTTGCTAGTTGCAGGTGAAGATTGAAGGCCGTTCCTTGTTGGAACATTTATTTTACTTGTTGGGATATCATTATATTATCTTGTTATCTTAATGCATCTATATACTTGGTAAAGGGTGGAAGGCTCGGCCTCTCGCCTAGTGTTTTGTTCCACTCTTGCCGCCCTAGTTTCCGTCATATCGGTGTTATGTTCCCGGATTTTGCGTTCCTTACGCGGTTGGGTTATAATGGAACCCCTTGATAGTTTGCCTTGATTAAAGCTTTTCCAGCAACGCCCAACCTTGGTTTTTCCATTTGCCACCTAGCCTTTTTTTGCCTTGGGTTTCCGGAGCCCAAGGGTCATCTTATTTTAACCCCCCCCCCCCCGGGGCCAGTGCTCCCTCTGAGTGTTGGTCCGAACCGGGCAGCCTGCGGGGCCACCTCGGGGAAACTTGAGGGTTGGTTTTACTCGTAGCTTGACCTATCTGAGTGTGCCCTGAGAACGAGATATGTGCAGCTCCTATCGGGATTTGTCGGCACATTCGGGCGGTGTTGCTGGTCTTGTTTTAACCTGTCGAAGTGTCTTGAGTAACCGAGATACCGAGTCTGATCGGAACGTCTTGGGAGGAGGTCTATTCCTTCGTTGACCGTGAGAGCTTGTCATGGGCTAAGTTGGGACTCCCTACAGGGATTTGAACTTTCGAAAGTCGTGCCCGCGGTTATGGGCAGATGGGAATTTGTTAATGTCCGGTTGTAGATAACTTGAACCTTAACTTAATTAAAATGAATCAACTGAGTGTGTTACCGTGATGGCCTCTTCTCGGTGGAGTCCGGGAGGTGGACACGGTGTTGGAGTAATGTTTGCGCAGGTTGCTCTCTAGTTTCTCGCTCGCGCTTTGCCTCCTCTTCTCGCTCTCTTTTGCGAATAAGTTAGCCACCATATTTGCTAGTCGCTTGCTGCAGCTCCACATATTTACCTTGCCTTACCTACAAGCTTAAATAGTCTTGATCGCGAGGGTGCGAGATTGCTGAGTCCCTGTGGCTCACAGATTACTATTACACCAGATGCAGGGCCTGATGATTCCGCTCCAGGAGACGCGTATGAGCTCAAGTGGGAGTTCGACGAAGACTCTCAATGTTACTATGTTTCCGTTCCCGATGATCTGTAGTGGTGCCCAGTTGGGGGTGAACGGGATCGTGTCGCATGTTGGGTTCTCTTTTATTTTGGCGCCGTAGTCGGGCCATGAGTGTTTGGATGATGTAATGTTATTTATGTACTTAATTGACGTGGCGAGTGTAAGCCAACTATGTTACCTCCCCTTTATGATTTATATTACATGGGATGTTGTGAAGATTGCCTAACTTGCGACATATGCCTTCAATGCGATTATGCCTCTAAGTCGTGCCTCGACATGTGGGAGATATAGTCGCATCGAGGGTGTTACCAAAGGAAGCCGAGGAGAAGGAAACCACCAAGAAAAATTCCTTGGTGTTGCGAGATGGAGAGAAATGCACCGTTTCTCCAAACCGTCGACGTACCTGATCGGCCACCGCAAGGCCAGGCTTGAAATCCCAATGTAGTAGGCCTTCCATGGCGTGGATCAAAGGCTAGATCCATGGTGGGAGGTGGAGTGGGTGGGAGGGGGAGAGGAGAGGAGCCATTATACCAGTTCTTCCATATCGTTGTTGTACATCTTGAAACGATGAACTTTGGCAATGGTGCATACTCAGGAGGCTATATTTTTATTCACCAATGATATGTGTTTTGCTTGGAGCGTCTTGTATGATTTGAGACTTTGATTTCTAGTTTACCACAATCATCCTTGCTGTACACACCTTTGGAGAGACACACATGAATTGGAATTTATTAGAATACTCTTTGTACTTCACTTATATCTTTTGAGCTAGATAATTTTGCTCTAGTGCTTCACTTATATCTTTTAGAGAACGGTGGTGGTTTTATTTTATAGAAATTATTGATCTCTCATGCTTCACTTATATTATTTTGAGAGTCCTGTAGAACAGCATGGTAATTTGCTTTGGCTATAAAATTAGTCTTAATATGATAGGCATCCAAGATGGGTATAATAAAAACTTTCATATAGAGTGCATTGAATACTATAAGAAGTTTGATACTTGATGATTGTTTTGAGATATGAAGATGGTAATATTAGAGTCATGCTAGTTGAGTAGTTGTGAATTTGAGAAATACTTGTGTTAGAGTTTGAAAGTCCCATAGCATGCACGTATGGTAAACGTTGTGTGACATATTTGAAGCATGATGTGTTTCTTTGATTGTCCTCCTTATGAGTGGCGGTCGGTGACGAGCGATGGTCTTTTCCTACCAATCTATCCCCCTAGGAGCATGCGTGTAATGCTTGGATTTTGATGGCTTGTAGATTTTTGCAATAAGTATGTGAGTTCTTTATGACTAATGTTGAGTCCATGGATTATACGCACTCTCACCTTCACATCATTGCTAGCCTCTTCGGTACCATGCATTGCCCTTTCTCACCTTGAGAGTTGGTGCAAACTTCACCGGTGCATCCAACCCCCGTGATATGATATGCTCTATCACACATAAACCTCCTTATATCTTCCTCAAAACAGCCACCATACCTACCTATTATGGCATTTCCATAGCCATTCCGAGATATATTGACATGCAACTTTCCACCGTTACGTTTATTATGACACGCTTCATCATTGTCATATTGCCTCGCATGATCATGTAGTTGACATCGTATTTGTGGCAAATCCACCATGCATAATTTCATACATGTTACTCTTGATTCATTGCCCATCCCGGTATTACCGCCAGAGGCATTCATATAGAGTCATACTTTGTTCTAGTATCGAGTTGTAATCTTTGAGTTGTTAATAAATAGAAGTGTGATTATCATCATTAATAGAGCATTGTCCCAAAAAAGGGGGGAAGGCCAAATGAAAAACAAAGAAAGGCCAAATAAAAAAATAAAAGGGGCAATGCTACTATCCTTTTTCCACACTTCTGCTTCAAAGTATCACCATAATCTTCATGATAGAGAGTCTCTTATATTGTCACTTTCATATACTAGTGGCAATTTTTCATTATAGAACTTGGCTTGTATATTCCAACAATGGGCTTCCTCAAATGCCCTAGGTCTTCGTGACCAAGCAAGTTGGATGCACACCCATCACTTAGTTTCTTTTGTTGAGCTTTCATACATTTATAGCTCTAGTGCATCCGTTGGATGGCAATCCCTACTTCTCGCATTGACATCAATTGACGGGCATCTCCATAGCCCATTGATTAGCCACATCAATGTGAGACTTTCTCTTTTTTGTCTTCTCCACACAACTCCCATCATTATATTCTATTCCACCCATAGTGCTATGTCCATGGCTCATGCTCATGTATTGCGTGAAAGTTGAAAAAGTTTGAGATTACTAAAGTATGAAACAATTGCTTGGCTTGTCATCGGGGTTGTGCATGATGAGAGCATTTTTGTGTGACGAAAATGAAGCATAGCCAAACTATATGATTTCGTAGGGATAAGCTTTCTTTGGCCATGTTATTTTGAGAAGACATAATTGCTTAGTTAGTATGCTTGAAGTATTATTATTTTTATGTCAATATTAAACTTTTGTCTTGAATCTTTCGGATCTGAACATTCGTGCCACAATAAAGAAAATTACATTGAAAATTATGTTAGGTAGCATTCCACATCAAAAATTCTGTTTTTTTTCATTTACCTACTCGAGGACGAGCAGGAATTAAGCTTGGGGATGCTTGATAAGTCTCCAACGTATCTATAATTTTTGATTGTTCCATACTATTATATTATTTGTTTTGAATGTTTAATGGGCTTTACTGTGCACTTTTATATTATTTTTGGGACTAATTTATAAACCAAAGGCCCACTGCAAATTGTTGTTTTGTTGCCTGTTTTAGTATTTTGCACAAAAGGAATATCAAACGGAATCCAAACGGAAAGAAACCTTCGCGAGGATCTTTTTTGGAACAAATGCAATCCAGGAGACTTGGAGTGGATGTCAAGGAAGCAGCGATGAAGCCACGAGGCAGGTGGGCGCGCCCCCCACCCTCGTGGGCCCCTTGCAGCTCCACCGACCTACTTCTTTCGCCTATATATACTCATATACCCTGAAACCGTCGGGGAGAGCCACGAAACACCTTTTCCACCGCCGCAACCTTCTGTACCCGTGAGATCCCATCTTGGGGCCTTTTTCAGCGCTCCACCGGAGGGGGATTTGATCACGAAGGGCTTCTACATCAACACCATAGCCTCTCCGATGATGTGTGAGTAGTTTACCACAGACCTTTGGGTCCATAGTTATTAGCTAGATGGCTTTTTCTCTCTCTTTGGGTCTCAATACAAAGTTCTCCTTGATCTTCTTGGAGATCTATTTGATGTAATTCTTTTTGTGGTGTGTTTGTCGAGATCCGATGAATTGTGGATTTATGATCAAGATTATCTATGAACAATATTTGATTCTTCTCTGAATTCTTATATGCATGATTTAGTATCTTTGCAAGTCTCTTCGAATTATCAGTTTAGTTTGGCCTACTAGATTGATCTTTCTTGCAACGGGTGAAGTGCTTTGGTTTGGGTTCAATCTTGTGGTGTCCTTTCCCAGTGACAGCAGGGGCAGCAAGGCACGTATTGTATTGTTGACATCGAGGGTAAAAAGATGGGGTTTATATCATATTGCTTGAGTTTATCCCTCTACATCATGTCATCTTGCCTAATGCGTTACTCTGTTCTTATGAACTTAATACTCTAGATGCATGATGGATAGCAGTCGATGTGTGGAGTAATAGTAGTAGACGCAGAATCGTTTCGGTCTACTTGTCACGGACGTGATGCCTATGTTTATGATCATGCCTAGATATTCTCATAACTATGTGCTTTTCTATCGATTGCTCGATAGTAATTTGTTCACCCACAGTAATATTTGCTATCTTGAGAGAAGCCACTAGTGAAACCTATGGCCCCCGGGTCTATTTTACATCATATTAGTCTCCTGTCAACTAGCTATTTCTATCGTTGTTTATTTTGCAATCTTTACTTTCCAATCTATACAACAAAAATACCAAAATTATTTATCTTATTATCTTTATCAGATCTCACTTTTGCAAGTGGCCATGAAGGGATTGACAACCCCTTTAACGCGTTGGTTGCAAGGTTCTTGAGTGTTTGTGCATGTACTAGGTGACTTACGTGTAGTCTCCTACTGGATTGATACCTTCGTTCTCAAAAACTAAGGGAAATACTTACGCTACTTTGCTGCATCACCCTTTCCTCTTCAAGGGAAAACCAACGCATGGTCAAGAGGTAGCAGAGGGCAACCGTGGATACGGCTAGCCATGGAAAGTGAAAGTATGGTGGAAAAAGAAATAAACTTTATTTTCTGTTTGGGAACCGCCTATGATATATCTAAGCATGGAAAGTATTGGGAACTCTAAGTCGTTTTCGTTGGTGGGATGGATACACCTCCCAAAAAAAGTATCTCTAAGTTTTTCGCTTTGAGCTCTGGCACCTATACAAATCCCTACTTCCCTCTGCGAAGGGCCTTTCTTTTACTTTATGCAATTTTTAATTTGAATTTGAGTCTCCATCTTCTCTTATAAAAGCACCAACTAGGAGGCAATAGGATCGTACTTGAGTATTTGGTGTAGCTAATATGCGAGTATGTTTCATGTATGGATCAATGGTTGAGCATGATGGGCTAGTGATAACTTATTTTAGCACTAATATTTTGAAAGACATGGTTGCTTGTTGATATGCTTGAGTATTTAAATTAATATGTCAAAACTAGACTATTGCTTTGAACAATATAAAAGTCCAAAAGTCCATGCTATAAAGAAAAGAATATGATATGACATGTTAGGCAACATTCCACATCAAAAATTCTGTTTTATCACTTCCCTACTCGAGGACGAGTAGCGGTTAAGCTTGGGGATGCTGATACGTCTCTCTTGATAACCCACAAGTATAGGGGATCGCAACAGTTTTCGACAAGTAAGAGTGTCGAACCCAACGAGGAGCTAAAGGTAGAAAAAATATTCCCTCAAGTTCTATCGACCATCGATACAACTCTACGCACGCTTGACGTTCGCTTTACCGAGAACAAGTATGAAACTAGAAGTACTTTGTAGGTATTGTTGGATAGGTTTGTAGGATAATAAAGAGTAGGTGAATAAAAAGTAGGGGCTGTTTAGATAAAGAAACAATAAAGTAAATATAGCGAGTGTGGAAAAGTGGTGGTAGGAGTTGCGAAATTGCCCCTAAGCAATTGACTACTTTACTAGACCGATAGCAAGTATTATGTGGGAGAGGCCACTGCTAGCATGTCATCCCTGACTTAGAATTCCATGCACTTATGATTGGAACTATTAGCAAGCATCCGCAACTACTAATGTTCATTAAGGTAAAACCCAACCATAGCATTAAGGTATATCGGTCCCCCTTCAATTCCATATGCATCAATTTCTATGCTAGGTTGAAGCTTCTGTCACTCTTGCCCTCCAATATATAGTCCTATCAACATACAACTAACCCTAGGTTGTGATCCATGCGTGCAATCATATGATGGGCACCAAAGGACAGCAACATAACAAAAGCAAATTAAATCAATCATAGCAATTCATCAACCACCGATAGGACAACGAAAATCTACTCAGACATCATAGGATGGCAACACATCATTGGATAATAATATGAAGCATAAAGCACCATGTTCAAGTAGAGGGTACAGCAGGTTGCGGGAGAGTGGACCGTTGTAGATAGAGGGGGGAAGGTGATGGAGATGTTGGTGAAGATGGCGGAGGTGTTGGTGTAGATCGCGGTGATGATGATGGCCCCCGGCGACACTCCGGTGCCACCGGAAGCGAGGGGGAGAGAGCCCCCTCCTTCCTCTTCTTCCTTGACCTCCTCCCTAGATGGGAGAAGGGTTTCCCCTTTGGTCCATGGCCTCCATGGCACAGGAGGGGCGAGAGCCCCTCCGAGATTGGATCTGTCTCTCTGTCTCTCTCTGTTTCTGCGTTCTCAGATTCTTCCCTTTCACCATTTCTTATATTCCCGGAGATCCGTAACTCTGATTGGGCTGAAATTTTAACACGATCTCTACCCGGAAATTAGCTTTCTTGCGGCGAAAGAGGGGCACCAACTGTCTTACGGGTGGCCCACGAGGGTCTGGGGCGCGCCCCCCTGCCTCGTGGCCACCTCGGGCACCGTCTCGCGTGGACTTTTCTTCCCAAAAATCATATATATTCCAAAAAAATCTCTGTCAGTTTTTATCCCGTTTGGACTCCGTTTGATATGGATATTCTGCGAAACAAAAAACATGCAACAAACAGGAACTGGCACTGGGCACTGGATCAATATGTTAGTCCCAAAAATAGTATAAAAAGTTGCCAAAAGTATATGAAAGTTGAATAATATTGGCATGGAACAATCAAAATTATAGATACGACGGAGACGTATCAGCATCCCCAAGCTTAATTCCTTCTCGTCCTCGAGTAGGTAAATGATAAAAAGATAATTTTTGATGTGGAATGCTACCTAGCATAATCTGGATCATATGTCTAATCATGGCATGAATATTAAGACACGAGTGATTCAAAGCAATAGTCTATCATTTCACATAAAAACAATAATACTTCAAGCCTAGTAATAAAGCAATCATGTCTTTTCAAAATAACATGGCCAAAGAAAGTTATCCCTACAAAATCATATAGTCTGGCTATGCTCCATCTTCACCACACAAAATATTCACAACATGCACAACCCCGATGACAAGCCAAGCAATTGTTTCATACTTTTGACGTTCTCAAACCTTTTCAACTTTCATGCAATACATGAGCGTGAGCCATGGACATAGCACTATAGGTGGAATGGAATATGATGGTGGAGAAAAAAAAAGGAGAAGATAGTCTCACATCAACTAGGCGTATCAATGGGCTATGGAGATGCCCATCAATAGATATCAATGTGAGTGAGTAGGGATTGCCATGCAACAGATGCACTAGAGCTATAAGTGTATGAAAGCTCCAACTGAAACTAAGTGGGTGTGCATCCAACTTGCTTGCTCATGAAGACCTCGGGCATTTGAGGAAGCCCAACATCGAAATATACAAGCCAAGTTCTATAATGAAAATTCCCACTAGTATATGAAAGTGATAACTCAAGAGACTTTCTATATGAAGAACATGGTGCCACTTTGAAGCACAAGTGTGGAAGAAGGATAGTAGCACTGCCCCTTCTCTCTTTTTCTCTCATTTTTTTTATTTTTTGGTGGGCTTCTTTGGCCTCTTTTTTTTATTTGGGCTTCTTTGGCCTCTTTTATTTTTTTGTAAAGTCCGGAGTCTCATCCCGACTTATGGGGGAATCATAGTCTCCATCATCCTTTCCTCACTGGGGCAATGTTCTAATAATGATGATCATCACACTTTTATTTACTTACAACTCAATATTACAACTCAATGTCTAGAACAAAGTATGACTCTATATGGATGCCTCCGGCGGTGTACCGGGATGTGCAATGATCTAGCGTAGCAATGACATCAAAAAATGGACAAGCCATGAAAACATCATGCTAGCTATCTTACGATCATGCAAAGCAATATGACAATGAATGCTCAAGTCATGTATATGATGATGATGAAGTTGCATGGCAATATATCTCGGAATGGCTATGGAAATGCCATGATAGGTAGGTATGGTGGCTGTTTTGAGGAAGGTATATGGTGGGTTTATGGTACCGGCAAAAGTTGCACGGTACTAGAGAGGCTAGCAATGGTGGAAGGGTGAGAGTGTGTATAATCCATGGACTCAACATTAGTCATAAAGAACTCACATACTTATTGCAAAAATCTATTAGTCATCGAAACAAAGTACTACGCGCATGCTCCTAGGGGGATAGATTGGTAGGAAAAGACCATCGCTCGTCCCCGACCGCCACTCATAAGGAAGACCATAAATAAATAAATCATGCTCCGACTTCATCACATAACGGTTCACCATACGTGCATGCTACGGGAATCACAAACCTCAACACAAGTATTTCTACTAATCCACAACTACCCACTAGCATGACTCTAATATCACCATCTTTATATCGCAAAACTATTGCAAGGAATCAAACATATCATATTCAGTGATCTACAAGTTTTATGTAGGATTTTATGACTAACCATGTGAATGACCAGTTCCTGTCATCTCTCTAAATAGATATAAGTGAAGCAAGAGAGTTTAATTCTTTCTACAAAAGATATGCCCATGCTCTAACAAATATAAGTGAAGCAAAAGAGCATTCTACAAATGGCGGTTTTCTATGTAAAGAGAAACAGGCAATCCAAACTTCAAATGATATAAGTGAAGCACATGAAGCATTCTATAAAGCCATACTCAAAAGATATAAGTGAAGTGCATAGAGCATTCTATAAATCAACCAAGGACTATCTCATACCAGCATGGTGCATAAAAGAAAAATGAAAACTAAATGCAAAAGACGCTCCAAGATTGCACATATCGCATGAACGAAACGAATCCGAAAACATACCGATACTTGTTGAAGAAAGAGGGGATGCCTTCCGGGGCATCCCCAAGCTTAGACGCTTGAGTCTCCTTGAATATTTACTTGGGGTGCCTCGGGCATCCCCAAGCTTGAGCTCTTGCCTCTCTTCCTTCTTCTCACATCGAGACCTTCTCGATCATCGAACACTTCACCCACACAAAACTTCAACAGAAAACTCGGTAAGATCCGTTAGTATAATAAAGCAAATCACTACTCTAAGTACTGTTGCAAACCAATTCATATTTTTTTTGCATTGTGTCTACTGTAGTATAACTTTTTCATGGCTTAATCCACTAATATAAATTGATAGTTTCATCAAAACAAGCAAACAATGCATCAAAAACAGAATCTGTCTAAAACATAATAGTCTGTAATAATCTGATCATTCACCATACTTCTGATACTTGAAAAATTCTACCAAAATTAGGAAAAATAAAAAATTTGTATAGCAAGACAGTGCAAAAATAATCAGAACCATTTGACATTCCAGCAAAAAATGTAAAATCGTGCACTACAGCCAATGTTTATGGTATAGAAAGACAGTGCAAAAATAATCAGAACCATTTGACATTCCAGCAAAAAATGTAAAATCGCGCACTACAGCCAAAGTTTCTGTCTTGCACCGTACAAACCATCAAGCAAATGTAAACATCCTAAAGGCAAACCTTGGCACATTATTTTTATAATACAAGGAATTGTACAAGGGGGTAATTATTTTTATTGAAAAGTTTCTGTAATCAAGATTCACAAAGTTTCCGTGAGCATGAACAAAGTTCAAGGCTAGCTCCCACTTCAACAATGCTTGTCTTTCTCACTTTCGCTTTCCTTTTTGAAAAAGTTTTGGGTTCCCCTCTTTATTTTTTTTGTTTTTAAACTATATAAAAGCACTCAACAGAAAAAAAATGACTCTCTAAAACTTCCGGGTTGTCTCCCTGGCAGCACTTTCTTTAAAGCCATTAAGCTAGGCATATAGTGCTCAAGTAATGGATCCATCCGGATCCCAAGGTATATCAAAGCCAATTTTAATTAACAATGATTTGTACTTTAGTGGTGAGCACAAGGTAACATATATCATGTAATGACAAAGTATAACTCTCTTCCTATACATCAGCATGTCATAAAAGAACAATTCATGCACACAAAGTAAAGGCCAATGCATAGTATAAACAGTTTCTTGCAATTTTATCATATTGGAAACATAGAGAGGTGGAGATATAGTTCCTCTCTCATAATAATTGCAAGTAGGAGCAGCAAGCACTTGCATATTATATTCATCAAAATCATCATGTGCAACGATAAAAGGCAACCCATCAATATATTCTTTAATAAGAGCAAACTTCTCCGATATAGTGTAGTTTGGATAATTCAAAAAGATAATAGGACTATCATGTGTGGGTGCAATAGCAACAATTTCATGTTTAACATAAGGAACTATAGCAAGTTCATCTCCATAAGCATAATTCATATTGGCATCTTGGCCACAAGCATCATCAAAAAGGGATATTTCAAGAGAATCAACGGGATCATAACAATCATCATAGCAATCATCCTCCGGTAAGCACGAAGGGAAATTAAACAATGTATGAGTTGAAGAGTTACTCTCATTAGAAGGTGGGCACAGGTAGCTAATCCGCTCTTCCTCCTTTTGTTCTTCGCTCTCCTCCTCATCTTTTTCATCCAATGAGCTCACAGTTTCATCAATTTCTTCTTCCATAGATTCCTGCAAAATATTAGTCTCTTCTGGGACAGCAGAGTAGTCCTCAATATATGGTTCAACATAGGCATTAGAAGCATAATTATCATAGCAATATTTAAGTATGGAAAAATTTCAGATTTGTAAAGAGTAGCATCATACTTTTCAATCAAAGAAGCAATTTCGTAAGCACCCTTAAAAGGAACAAATTCTTCAATTTGTTGAACATCATAGTAACTATAAACACCCTTAGCATAAGAGGATATGATTCCATTATCACTAAACAAACATTGGTAGGGAAGGTGTTTCTTAGGGTCTTCACTCTTCAGAACAACAAGTATAATCATATATTTCACATAAATTCCAAGCATAGCATTGCAAACGATGAATTTGATCCAGTAAAGTTTCCCCTTTTTTAGATATTCGGTGTCGCACATAACAAGCATGCTCATCTAAAGATTTTCCCTCAACTAATCTAGGTGGGGTTTCAGCACGAGCACATAGGGATCGACGATGATCCAAGTAATAAGCTTCAGCAGTGTGATAGATTTTGAGTCGTTCTTCAACCATTGGTTTAGTAGGTACAACTAATTTTTTTGGTATTTTGTGTTTCCTACCCATAACTAAAGATAGAAAACAACTAAGAACAGCAAATAAAAATTACTTAGTGATAAAGCAAACAAGCACACGCAAGAATATTCACCCCACGCTATTGCTCCCTGGCAACGGCGCTAGAAAAAGGTCTTGATAACCCACAAGTATAGGGGATCGCAACAGTTTTTGATAAGTAAGAGTGTCGAACCCAACGAGGAGCTAAAGGTAGAACAAATATTCCCTCAAGTTCTATCGACCACCGATACAACTCTACGCATGCTTGACGTTCGCTTTACCAAGAACAAGTATGAAACTAGAAGTACTTTGTAGGTGTTGTCGGATAGGTTTGCAGGATAATAAAGAGTACGTAAATAGAAAGTAGGTGCTATTTAGATAAATAAACAATAAAGTAAATATAGCAAGTGTGGAAAAGTGGTGGTAGGAGTTGCGAAATTGCCCCTAAGCAATTGAGTACTTTACTAGACCGATAGCAAGTATTATGTGGGAGAGGCCACTGCCAGCATGTCATCCCTGACTTGGAATTCTATGCACTTATGATTGGAACTATTAGCAAGCATCTGCAACTACTAATGTTCATTAAGGTAAAACCCAACCATAGCATTAAGGTATATTGGTCCCCCTTTAATCCCGTATGCATCAATTTATATGCTAGGTTCAAGCTTCTGTCACTCTTGCCGTCCAATAGATAGTCCTATCAACATACAACTAACCCTAGGGTGTGATCCACGCGCGCAATCATATGATGGGCACCAAAGGAAAGCAACATAACCACAAGCAAATTAAATCAATCATAGCAATTCATCAACCACCGATAGGACAACGAAAATCTACTCAGGCATCATAGGATGGCAACACATCATTGGATAATAATATGATGCATAAAGCACCATGTTCAAGTACAGGGTACATCGGGTTGCGAGAGAGTGGACCGCTATAGATAGAGGGGGGAAGGTGATGGAGATGTTGGTGAAGATGGCGGAGGTGTTGGTGTAGATCGCGGTGATGATGATGGCCCCTGGTGGCACTCCGGTGCCACCGGAAGCGAGGGGGAGAGAGCCCTCCTCCTTCTTCTTCCTTGACCTCCTCCCTAGATGGGAGAAGGGTTTCCCCTCTGGTCCATGGCCTCCATGGCACGGGAGGGGCGAGATCCCCTCCGAGATTGGATCTGTCTCTCTCTGTTTCCGCATTCTCAGATTCTTCCCTTTCACCGGTTCTTCTATTCCCGGAGATCCGTAACTCCGATTGGGCTGAAATTTTAACACGATCTCTATCCGGAAATTAGCTTTCTTGCGGCGAAATAAGGGAACCAACCGCCTTACTGGTGGCCCAAAAGGGTTAGGGGCGCGCCCAGAGGGGGCAGGCACGCCCCCTGCCTCGTGGCCACCTCGGGCACCGTCTCGCGTGGATTTTTCTTCCCAAAATCATATATATTCCAAAAAAATCTCCGTCAGTTTTTATCCCGTTTGGACTCCGTTTGACATGGATATTCTGCGAAACAAAAAACATGCAACAAATAGGAACTAGCACTGGGCACTGGATCAATATGTTAGTCCCAAAAATAGTATAAAAAGTTGCCAAAAGTATATGAAAGTTGAATAATATTGGCATGGAACAATCAAAAATTATAGATACGACGGAGACGTATCACTCTTCAACGTATCTATAATTTTTTATTGTTCCATGTTGTTATATTATCAATCTTGGATGTTTTATAATCCTTTTATATCATTTTTTGGTACTAACCTATTGACATAGTGCCAAGTGCCAGTTGCTGTTTTTTCCATGTTTTTTACATCGCACAAAATCAATATCAAACGGACTCCAAATACCACGAAACTTTGCGGAGAATTTTTATGGGCCAAAAGGAACACAACGGCCCCTGGCTGCACCTGGGGGTGCCCTGAGGGGGGTACAACCCACCAGGGCGCGCCAGGAGGCCCGGGCTCGCCCTGGTGGGTTGTGCCCACCTCGGATGCTCCCCGGACCACCTCTTTGCTCTATAAATACCCAAATATTCCCAAAACCCTAGGGGGGTCGACGAAATATTCATCCAGCCACCGCAAAGTCCAGAACCACCAGATCCAATCTAGACACCATCTCAGATGGGGTTCACCACCTCCATTGGTGCCTCTCCGATGATGCATCAGTAGTTCTTTGTAGACCTTTGGGTCCGTAGTTAGTAGCTAGATGGCTTCCTCTCTCTCTCTCTTGATTCTCAATACAATGGTCTCTTGGAGATCCATATGATGTAACTCTTTTGCAGTGTGTTTGTTGGGATCGATGAACTTTGAGTTTATGATCAAATCTATCTTTTTATATCCATGAAAGTATTTGAGTTTCTTTGCTCTCTTTTATGCATGATTGCTTATAGCCTTGTATTTATTCTCCGATATTTGGGTTTTGTTTGGCCAACTTGATCTATTGATCTTGCAATGGGAAGAGGTTCTTTGTAGTGGGTTCGATTTTATGGTGCTTGATCCCAGTGATAGAAGGGGAACCGACACATATGTATCATTGCTACTAAGGATAAAACAATGGGACCTATCTCTACATAGATAGGTCTTGTCTAGATCATGTCATCATTATTATTGAATTACTCCGTTTCTCCATGAACTTAATACACTAGATGCATGCTGGATAGCGGTCGATGTGTGGAGTAATAGTAGTAGATGCAGGCAGGAGTCGGTCTACTAATCTTGGACGTGATGCCTATATAATGATCACTGCCTAGATATCGTCATGAGTATTTGAAGTTCTATCAATTGCCCAATAGTAATTTGTTCACCCAACATTTGCTATTTTTCTCGAGAGAAGCCACTGGTGAAATCTACGGCTCCCGGGTCTCTTTCTCATATTACTTGCCTTTGCGATCTACTTTTATTTGATTTTATTTTAAGATCTATTAATCCAAAAACCCAGAAATACTTTGCTGCACTTTATTTTATTTGGGATCTATTTATTCAATCTATTACAACTTTCTCCCGTCACGCACCAATTCCTGGCACCGTTACCCCGAAAGGGATTGACAACCCCTTTAGCTCGTTGGGTTGCGAGGATTTGTTATCTAATTGCAGGGGTTGTTTACGTTGTTTCATATCTGAGGGAAATACCTACCGCCGCTGTGATGCATCATCCCTTCCTCCTTGGGGAAATACCGACGTAGCTTCAAGTGACATCAGTGTGTAGTGGGTGGTGCCCTCGGTCGGCGCGCCACTTCAACGGCGGAAGCAGTGAGAGGTCATGTCACCCTGACTTGCCATCAATGTGGAGCGGCAG
Organism: Triticum aestivum; assembly: GCF_018294505.1. NCBI lineage: Eukaryota > Viridiplantae > Streptophyta > Magnoliopsida > Poales > Poaceae > Triticum > Triticum aestivum. The sequence goes on along the minus strand of NC_057812.1, from coordinate 280,770,179 downwards.
TCTCAGCTGGCGCCAGGCGGGAAGCGCATGCGGGAGAGGGGGGGGTTTGGTGGGACAAGAAGGTGAGAAGCCAACTTGGGATCGGTCCAGATGGGGAAATATCATGTGCTCCCATACTCAATAGTTTCATGCGTATGACACTAGTCTATGTTACTACCTTCATAGTGCAAAGTAACATAGTATAGTAATGCTATAGATGGCTTCATTTATTAGTTTGTAGACTCATCTTGTCTGGGAAACTCTATGTTACAGTAACATATTATGCTACCACTTCTAATTAACTACTTGCCACATAAGCAAAATTTTCTTGGAGTGCGCTAAGTTACTCCCACTATAAACTAACCGTACAAAGTGTGGGCTATGTAGAGGTGTTGGGGAATACAATATTTCAAAAAAATTGCTATGATCACGTAAGATCTATCTAGCAGATGCATAGCAACGGGAGGGGAGAGTGTGTCTACGTACCCTCGTAGACCGAAAGCGGAAGCGTTATGAAATGCGGTTGATATAGTCGAACATCTTTGTGGTCCAACCGATCAAGTATCGAACACACGGCACCTCCACGATCTGCACACGTTCAGCTCGGTCATGTCCCTCGTACTCTTGATCCAGCTGAGGCCGAGGGAGAGTTTCGTCAGCACGATGGCGTGATGACGGTGATGATGAAGTTACCGACGCAGGGCTTCACCTAAGCACTACAATGATATGACTGAGGTAGAAATCTATGGAGGGGGGCACCGCACATGGCTAAGACAACTGTCAACTTGTGTGTCTATGGGGTTCCCCCCTCCCCCGTATATAAAGGAGTGGAGGAGGGGAGGTCTGTCCCTCTCTATGGCGCGCCCAAGGGGGGAGTCCTACTCCCAATAGGAGTAGGTTTCCCCCTTCCCTAGTTGGAGTAGGAGAAGAAGGAAGAGGGAGGGAGAGAAGGAAAGGGGGGCCGACCCCCCACCCCAATTCGGATTGGGCTTAGGGGGGCGCGCCCTCCACCTGGCCACCTCCTCTCCCTACCACTAAGGCCCAATAAGGCCCACTGACTCCCCGGGGGGTTCCGGTAACCCTCCGGTACTCCGGTAAATGCCCGAACTCATCCAAAACCATTCCAATGTCCAAACATAGCCTTCCAATATATCAATCTTTATGTCTCGGCCATTTCAAGACTCCTCGTTATATCGGTGATCACATCCGGGACTCCGAACTACCTTTGGTACATCAAACACATAAACTCATAATACCTATCATCATCGAACGTTAAGCGTGCGGACCGTACGGGTTCAAGAACTATGTAGACATGTCCGAGACTCATCTCCGGTCAATAACCAATAGCAGAACCTGGATGCTCATATTGGCTCCTACATACTCTACGAAGATCTTTATCGGTCAAACCGCATAACAACATATGTTGTTCCCTTTGTCATCAGTATGTTACTTGCCCGAGATTCGATTGTCGGTATCTCAATACCTAGTTCAATCTCATTACCGGAAAGTCTCTTTACTCGTTCTGTAATGCATCATCCCACAACCAACTCATTAGTCACTTTGCTTGCAAGGCTTATAGTGATGTGAATCACCGAGAGGGCCCAGAGATACCTCTTCGATACACGGAATGACAAATCCTAATCTTGCTCTATGCCAACTCAACGAACACCATCAGAGACACTTGTAGAGCATCTTTATAGTCACCCTGTTACGTTGTGACATTTGATAGCACACTAAGTGTTCCTCCGGTATTCGAGAGTTGCATAATCTCATAGTCATAGGAACGTGTATAAGTTATGGAGAAAGCAATAGCAATAAACTGAACGATCATAGTGCTAAGCTAACAGATGGGTCAAGTCAATCACATCATTCTCTAATGATGTGATCCCGTTCATCAAATGAAAACTCATGTCTATGGTTAGGAAACTTAACCATCTTTGATTAACGAGCTAGTTAAGTAGAGGAATACTAGTGACACTCTGTTTGTCTATGTATTCACACATGTACTAAGTTTCCGGTTAATACAATTCTAGCATGAATAATAAACATTTATCAAGATATAAGGAATATAAATAACAACTTTATTATTGCCTCTAGGGCATATTTCCTTCAGTCCCCCACTTGCACTAGAGTCAATCATCCAGATTACATTATAATGATTCAACGCCCATGGAGTCTTGGTGCTGATCATGTTTTGCTCGTGAGAGAGGCTTAGTCAATGGGTCTGCAATATTCAGATCCGTATGTATCTTGCAAATCTCTATGTCCCCCTCCTTGACTTGATCGCTGATGGAATTGAAGTGTCTCTTGATGTGCTTGGTTCTCTTGTGAAATCTGGATTCCTTTGCTAAGGCAATTGCACCAGTATTGTCACAAAAGATTTTCATTGGACCCGATGCACTAGGTATGACACCTAGATCGGATATGAACTCCTTCATCCAGACTCCTTCATTTGCCGCTTCCGAAGCAGCTATGTACTTCGCTTCACACGTAGATCCCGCCACGATGCTCTGCTTGGAACTACACCAACTGACTGCTCCACCATTCAATAAAAAAACATATCTGGTTTGTGACTTAGAGTCATCCGGATCAGTGTCAAAGCTTGCATCGACGTAACTGTTTACGACGAGCTCTTTGTCACCTCCATAAACGAGAAACATATCCTTAGTCCTTTTAGGTATTTCAGGATGTTCTTGACCGTTGTCCAGTGATCCACTCCTGGATTACTTTGGTACCTCCCTGCTAAACTAATAGCAAGGCACACATCAGGTCTGGTACATAGCATTGCATACATGATAGAACGGATGACTGAAGCATAGGGAATGGCTTTCATTTTCATTCTATCTTCTGTAGTGGTCGGGCATTGAGTCTGACTCAACTTCACACCTTGTAACACAGGAAAGAATCCTTTCTTTGCTTGATCCATTTTGAACTTCTTCAAAACTTTATCAAGGTATGTGCTTTGTGAAGGTCCAATTAAGCGTCTTGATCTATCTCTATAGATCTTGATGCCCGATATATAAGCAGCTTCACCAAGGTCTTTCATTGAAAAATTCTTATTCAAGTATCCTTTTATGCTATTCAGAAATTCAGTATCATTTCCAATCAGCAATATGCCATACACATATAATATCAGAAATTCTACAGAGCTCCCACTCACTTTCTTGTAAATACAGGCTTCTCCAAAAGTCTGTATAAAACCATATGCTTTGATCACACTATCAAAGCGTATATTCCAACTCCGAGAGGCTTGCACCAGTCCATAAATGGATCGCTAGAGCTTGCACACTTTCTTAGCACCTTTGGGATCGACAAAACCTTCTAGTTGCATCATATACAACTCTTCTTTAACATGACTTCCAGAACAGGATTACCGTACCACTCTGGTGCGGATCTTACTCTGGTTGACCTACGAGGTTCGGTAGTAACTTGATAAGAAGTTTCATGATCATCATCATTAGTTTCCTCACTAATTGGTGTAGGAGTCACAGGAACTGAATGATGTGATGGACTACTTTCCAATAAGGGAGTAGGTACAATTACCTCATTAATTTCTACTTTACTCCCACTCACTTCTTTCGAGGGAAACTCCTTCTCTAGAAAGGATCCATTCTTAGCAACGAATATCTTGCCTTCGGATCTGTGATAGAAGGTGTACCCAACAGTCTCTTTCGGGTATCCTATGAAGACACATTTCTCCGATTTGGGTTCGAGCTTATCAGGTTGAAGCTTTTTCACATAAGCATCGCAGCCCCAAACTTTAAGAAACGACAACTTGGGTTTCTTGCCAAACCACGGTTCATGAGGTGTCGTCTCAACGGATTTAGATGGTGCCCTATTTAATGTGAATGCAGCTGTCTCTAAAGCATAACCCCAAAACGATAGCGGTAAATCTGTAAGAGACATCATAGATTGCACCATATCGAATAAAGTGCGGTTAAGATGTTCAGACACACCATTACGCTGTGGTGTTCCAGGTGGCGTGAGTTGTGAAACTATTCCGCATTGTTTCAAATGAAGACCAAACTCGTAACTCAAATATTCTCCTCCACGATCAGATCGTAGAAACTTTATTTTCTTGTTACGATGATTTTCCACTTCACTCTGAAATTCTTTGAACTTTTCAAATGTTTCAGACTTATGTTTCATCAAGTAGATATACCCATATCTGTTCAAATCATCTGTGAAGGTCAGAAAATAACGATACCCGCGACGAGCATCAACACTCATCAGACCAAATACATCATTATGTATTATTTCCAATAAGTATGTTGCTCGTTCCATTGTTCCGGAGAACGGAGTTTTAGTCATCTTGCCCATGAGGCATGGTTCGCAAGCATCAAGTGATTCATAATCAAGTGATTCCAAAAGTCCATCAGGATGGAGTTTCTTCATGCGTTTTACACCAATATGTCCTAAACGGCAATGACACAAATAATTTGCACTATAATTATTAAACTTATATCTTTTGGCTTCAATACTATGAATATGTGTATCACTACTATCAAGATTTAGTAAAAATAGACCACTCATCAAGGGTGCGTGACCATAAAAGATATTACTCATATAAATAGAACAACCATTATTCCCTGATTTAAATGAATAACCGTCTCGCATCAAACAAGATCCAGATATAATGTTCATGCTTAACGATGGCACCAAATAACAATTATTCAGGTCTAAAACTAATCCCGAAGGTAGATGTAGAGGTAGCGTGCCGACGGCGATCACATCGACTTTGGAACCATTTCCCATGTGCATCGTCACCTCGTCCTTAGCCAATCTTCGCTTAATCTGTAGCCCTTGTTTCGAGTTGCAAATATTAGCAACAGAACCAGTATCAAATACCTAGGCGCTACTGCGAGCATTAGTAAGGTACACATCAATAACATGTATATCAAATATACCTTTCACTTTGCCATCCTTCTTATCCGCCAAATACTTGGGGCAGTTCCGCTTCTAGTGACCAGAGCCTTTGCAGTAGAAGCACTCAGTCTCAGGCCTAGGTCTAGACTTGGGCTTCTTCACTTGAGCAGCAACTCGCTTGCCGTTCTTCTTGAAGTTCCCCTTCTTCCCTTTGCCCTTCTTCTTGAAACTGGTGGTCTTGTTTACCATCAACACTTGATGCTCCTTCTTGGTTTCTACCTTTGCAGCCTTTAGCATCGCGAAGAGCTCGGGAATTGTCTTATCCATCCCTTGCATATTATAGTTCATCACGAAGCTTTTGTAGCTTGGTGGCAGTCATTGAAGAACTCTGTCAATGACACTATCAACCAGAAGATTAACTCCCATCTGGGTCAAGTGATTGTGGTACCCAGACATTCTGAGTATGTGTTCACTGACAGAACTATTCTCTTCCATTTTATAGCTGTAGAACTTATTGGAGACATCATATCTCTCAATCCGAGCATTTTCTTGAAATATTAACTTCAACTCCTGGAACATCTCATATGCTCCATGACGTTCAAAACATCGTTGAAATCCCAGTTCTAAGCCGTAAAGCATGGCACACTAAACTATTGAGTAGTCATCAGCTTTGCTCTGCCAGGTGTTCATAACATCTTGAGTTACTCCTGCAGCGGGTTTGGCACCTAGCGGTGCTTCCAGGACGGAATTCTTCTATGCAGCAATGAGGACAATCCTCAAGTTACGGACCCAGTCCGTGTAGTTGCTACCATCATCTTTCAACTTAGCTTTCTCTAGGAACGCATTGAAATTCAATGGAACAATAGCACGGGCCATCTATCTACAACAACATAGACATGCAAAATACTATCAGGTACTAAGTTCATGATAAATTAAAGTTCAATTAATCATATTACTTAAGAACACCCACTTAGATAGACATCCCTCTAATCATCTATGTGATCACGTGATCCATATCAACTAAACCATGTTCGATTATCATGTGAGATGGAGTAGTTTTCAATGGTGAACATCACTATGTTGATCATATCTACTATATGATTCACGCTTGACCTTTCGGTCTCAGTGTTCCTAGGCCATATCTACATATGCTAGGCTCGTCAAGTTTAACCTGAGTATTCAACTTGTGCAAAACTGGCTTGTACCCGTTGTATGTGAACGTAGAGCTTATCACACCCGGTCATCACGTGGTGTCTTGGCACGACGAACTGTAGCAACGGTGCATACTCAGGGAGAACACTTGTACCTTGAAATTTAGTGAGAGATCATCTTATAATGCTACCGTCAAACTAAGCAAAATAAGATGCACAAAGGATAAACATCACATTAATCAATATAATTTTTGGCGTCAAAACCGGCGGATCTTGGGTAGGGGGTCCCGAACTATGCGTCTAAGGCGGATGGTAACAGGAGGCAGGGGACACAATGTTTTACCCAGGTTCGGGCCCTCTCGATGGAGGTAAAACCCTACGTCCTGCTTGATTAATATTGATGATATGGGTAGTACAAGAGTAGATCTACCACGAGATCAGAGAGGCTAAACCCTAGAAGCTAGCCTATGGTATGATTGTATGTTATTGTTGTGCCCTACAGACTAAAACCCTCCGGTTTATATAGACACCGGAGAGGGCTAGTGTCGGTGTCAAAACCGGCGGATCTCGGGTAGGGGGTCCCGAACTATGCGTCACGGCCGGATGGTAACAGGAGACAAGGGACACGATGTTTTTACCCAGGTTCGGGCCCTCTCGATGGAGGTAATACCCTACTCCTGCTTGATAAATATTGATGATATGGGTAGTACAAGAGTAGATCTACCACGAGATCAAGGAGGCTAAACCCTAGAAGCTAGCCTATGGTATGATTGTTGTATATGGAGTTGATGTCCTACGGACTACAACCCTCCGGTTTATATAGACACCGGATAGGGTTAGGGTTACACAGAGTCGGTTACAATGGTAGGAGATCTTGAATATCCGCATCGCCAAGCTTGCCTTCCACGCCAAGGAAAGTCCCATCCGGACACGGGACGAAGTCTTCAATCTTGTATCTTCATAGTCCAGGAGTCCGGCTGAAGGTATAGTCCGGCTACCCGAACACCCCCTAATCCAGGACTCCCTCAGTAGCCCCCGAACCAGGCTTCAATGACGACGAGTCCGGCGCGCAGATTGTTCGGCATTGCAAGGCGGGTTCTTCTCCAAATCCTGCGTACCTGTAGGAATAATGTCCGATTTTTGTAATGTAGTGCTCCTCGGCTTCCACGCCCAATAATGGCCGTCTTCCACGTGTCAAACGAATGCGAAAAGCCGGGGCGTTTCCACATCCACACCCCTAGCCATATAAACGAGCCGCCTATTTAACGGGATGTGGATTTAGGTCCAAACCACATCTTCTCCTCTCCGCGAGTTATCATCAGAGCGCTTCCAGCAAAGGTCCATTCCAACATGGCCAGCCGTCGCAGCTCCTCCCCTCGCCCCTCCGGTCCCAAACCCGGGGACTGGGAGAGTTGCACCATCCCGCATAGCGAGTTAGTGTCGCTTCAGGACAAGGGATTTCTCCCTCATGCATACATGGTCCCGGTCCGAGCCGGTCTCGCCACCTACAATGGCGGAAAACAAGCGGAGAGCACCCCAATCCTTCTAAAGGAGAGCGGGTGTGCCTCGTCCCCTATCTAATAAGGGGACTGGGATTTCCAATTCATCCATTTCTCCGCGGGCTTCTGGAGTTCTACGGCCTCCAGCTGCACAATCTCACGCCCGCCTCCGTATTACATATTGCGGGTTTCGTCGCCCTTTGCGAGCTATTTTTAGGCGTTGAGGCTCATTTCGCGCTGTGGAAGAGGTTATTCTGCCTGGTGCCCCGTTCTCAAGAGGGGTCTATATACCAAGTGGGCGGAGCCGAAGTATGGCGCATCGCCGGGACCGGATACCTATCCGGAACCCCAAAGAAGGCGTCCGAGGACTGGCCTTCGGAATGGTTTTACATAGATGACGTCCCGCTACCGGACCCTATCCGGGTCGGTCTCCCTGAGTTCAACAGTGCTCCATTGAAGAAACGCTTGAGCTGGCGTCCGCGGAGCTCTCAGAGAGAAAGCGACAGAGACGTCCTTTACCTGATGGGCCGGATAAGACTGTTGGCTCATTCCGGACTAACCATGATTGGAGTCATGGCCGCATGCATTATGCGGGGGGTGCAGCCGCTTCAATATAGAGGCCACCCCATGTGGGATTTCAACGGGGAGGATGACGCCACCCGTTACGGTCGTAAGGGGCCGGCCTCAGCCGCCGCCCTAGTAAAGATCTTATCCTCTTTGTACAAGGGAGAAAAGGAGGAATTCCTCCGCGTCAACCCGCGGGCCGGATTTACTATGTACGATCCTCCAAGTTGGGTAAGTGAACAATTGCGCTTGCCCGTTTGTTTTATACTCCCACGGTTAGATATGTAGTCTAACGACTTCAATGCAGGAACTGCGACAGGAGGTAAAGGATATAAACAGCCGCCCTCCACAGCCCGAGGACCCAGAACGGTCCCTCGATCCGGACTCCGAAGAGGATCCGGACATATCGGTGGAGCTTATCGACGGGGTGTTCCATCAGCTAAGCAAGGACAATACCTTGGTAGCCATTACGGCTGATTACCCAGGGTTAATCCCGGCCTCCCAGGTGACAGAAACCGGAGTCTCATTCCCTTGAGAGAGATTCCATTCTCACGTATTCCGGTGTTTCTGACGACAACCGTGTTTTGCAGGGGAGATTTCCGAGGCGGGAGGCCGAACCTGCGGCGGCTAGCCAACGAGGGGCCGCAGGGCCCCGTGGGGCAAAAAGGAATGTAGTCCGGACTGAGATGCCGGCGCAAAGGTATAGCGCACCCTCTGTTTCCCTGGTGTTATTCTGTCAGGGCATATTAACGTTCGTGCTATCTTCAGAACGAAGAGACCTCGCCGGACTACATCCGGAGAGGTTGCCAATCGCGCCTCCACCAGCCAGGCTCCAACGTCTGGCCAGGAAGCGGAGGCGAGCACAAGGCGCGCACCGGACGCTCCTCCGACAGAGGATGCGGACAGGCTGTCTGCCACAAATTCTGAAGTGGAGAGTGCCATGAACCACAGGCGTCGCCGGACAGTTCTACGCGACGCTTGTTTCTCCCAAGAGGCTTTAGATGCCTTTAATTCGGGAGATGCGTACCTCCGTGCCGCTCAAAATGGTTTAGCCAGAGCCACGGAGCAGTATGTAAAAGACATACGGGTAAGAAAATTTTGGTCAAATATATATATACCAGTAGCCCCCGAGACTTGAAACAGTTAGAGCAACTGATTTAAGGATCATTTAATATGCAGGTTCTTACAGAGAAGAATACCGTACTGTCCCAGGAGCTGGAAAAGTGCAAGGCCCAACTAGAGGCCGCACTAGCCGCAGCAGGGGAGCCCAAAGAGACCCCCTCAGGTAAGATACACTTCGAAAGATTAGTATTGTGCGGTGTGGGTGCAAATCTGACAAATCATATTGCAGATGGCGCCGGACTCGATCCGGAAAAGCAACAACTCTTACGCCGGCTAAAGGCCGGTGAGAGTACGTTGACAAAGGTGAGGCGAGAGAAGAATGATCTTCAGGATGCCAACACCAAGCTGGACGTCGAACTTAAAGATGTTCGTGGCCAGCTGTCGGACTCCACGAAGGAGAATCAGCGGCTTCGACGCGGCATATTTAGTAAGTGCTTGAACGAACTTTGAAAAAAGAGTTCGGCGAGGAAGTCGACTAACAGAGTAATGTCTGTAGGTATGCTCACAGGTCGTCCTGCAGAGGAGATGCCCGGTTCTACGGGTGACCTTCTTCCCGAACTCTTGCAACTGCACGAGCGAATTCGGCAGGCGATGCGAGGCGTTGCCCAAGCCTTATGGCCTGCCCACTCCATGCCCGAGGGCCTTGGAGAGCTTGCGGAGAAGCTGAAGGGAGCTCGGCGGCGCTTCCGGTTGTGGAAGATATCGGCCTGCCGACAAGGCGCTAGGGAGGCCTGGGCCATGGTGAAGACCCGTTTTACGAAGTCTGACCCAAACCACATGGCCGAGGTCGGACCAGTGGGGCCTGACGGGAAGGAGATCCCTGTAAGCTTAGTATACGGCCAAGTAGAGTTGGCCGCGAAGTATTCCCAGCAGGACTGTAAATTAGACAGCCTGTTAGATGGTATAGAAGAGGAATACAATCAGTCAGAATGACTATGTAATTTTGAATTGACATGTGTAATGCCTTCTAGCCGGATTGTAGATCGTTTGTCGTTGCCGACCTTTTCGCTTCAACCTCGGGACCTGACGGTCCGGAGTGTGTCCGAATACCATAGCGGTTATATAAGAACCGGGGTATGCGTGGAGACCAGGCGTAGGGGTCATTAGTGCTTTATCAGACAAGTGCCCAACTAGTTATGTTATATTACATGGTTAGTAAGAAACATCTTCCAGAGAGAATAGTTCCGTTAGGGGTTCCTTTCGCTGGGAGGCATGCCCTAAAGTGCATGTCCGGACTGCGTGAAAAGACGCAGAAAAAAGCATCTGGGGGCGCATAAAATGAGTAAAAAGATCATCTTTTATTTCACCGACCGAATATTCCCTTAAGAACGCTAGCTTTCGGCTTCACCCAGTCTGAGGTACACATCCGGCTGACCCGGCAGTAACAATCGCAGAGGTGCTCCCTTTACCGCCTAGCCGAACAATCGGGAACGTAGGGGTAAGCACAGGAGCCAGGCAACCCAGCTTGGCCAAAACTTAAGTCATATCGATGCATATAATGGTGAAGAAAAAGGTACATGCGGAAGTTTGACGCATGTGTTGGGCGTGAAGCCCGTATAAATAAGCTTCTGTTAAAGAAGCCCCCAGGTTTAATGAGCGCGAGTGGCGCGTCACTAGATGAGCCTTTAAGGGCTATAAAAGAAAAGAGGGGAAGGAGAGAAATGTAAGACAGAAAAATGCAAAAAATGGACAGAGGAAGGAGACGAACACAGAGTCCGGCGCTAGGCATAGAATCTTCGGAGACGGGTGGCGTTCCACGGGTTCGGCTCGAGTCGGTTATCCGACGCATCTCGCAGGCGGTACGCCCCACCAGTCAGGACTTGGTCGATTATGAATGGACCTTCCCACTTGGGCTTGAGTTTGTCCTTTTTCTTATCCGGCAGGCGTAGAACTAGTTCGCCAACATTGTAATTTTTGGCCCGTACTTCTCTGCTTTGATATCTTCGGGCCTGCTGTTGATAAAATGCGGAACGGGCTTTTGCCACGTCACGCTCCTCCTCCAAGGCGTCCAAGTTGTCCTGCCGATCGAGCTCGGCTTCTCTTTCTTCGTACATGCGCACTCTAGGTGAGTCATGAATTATGTCGCAGGGCAGAACTGCCTCTGCGCCGTACACCATAAAAAATGGTGTGTATCCGGTGGTGCGATTTGGCGTGGTCCGCAGCCCCCATAGCACGGAGTCGAGCTCCTCTACCCAGTGCGTGTTAGATTCCTTGAGGGACCGCACCAGTCTGGGTTTAATGCCGCTCATGATAAGACCATTTGCGCGTTCGACCTGGCCGTTGGTTTGTGGGTGATAGACGGAAGCATAATCGAGCTTGATGCCCATGTTTTTGCACCAGAGTTTTACCTCGTCGGCGGTAAAGTTTGTACCGTTATCGGTTATGATGCTGTGGGGGACGCCATAACGGTGTACAACCCCGGATATGAAGTCTATCACAGGTCCGGATTCGGCCGTTTTAACAGGCTTGGCTTCTATCCATTTGGTGAACTTATCCACCATGACCAGTAAGTATTTTTTCCTATCGGTCCCACCTTTAAGGGGTCCGACCATGTCAAGCCCCCAGACCGCAAAAGGCCAGGTGATGGGTATAGTTTGGAGTGCGGTGGGTGGCATATGGCTTTGGTTGGCAAAAAGTTGGCAACCAGCGCATCGTTGGACTAGGTCCTGAGCGTCTGCCCGGGCCGTCGGCCAATAAAAGCCTGTACGGAAAGCCTTGCTAACAAGGGACCGAGCAGCGGCGTGGTGACCACCGAGTCCGGCATGAATTTCAGCCAGAAGGTTCCGCCCTTCCTCTTCGGAGATGCACCTTTGAAGGACTCCGGTAGTGCTTTTCTTATAAAGCTCTCCCTCATGGACTCTATAGGCTTTAGATCGCCGCACTATGCAGCGGGCCTCGTTTTGGTCCTCCGGGAGTTCCTGCCTAGTAAGGTAGGCTAGGAATGGTTCTGTCCACGGGGCGATAACCGCCATTATTACGTGGGCTGAAGGTGTAATTTCATTGGCAGAGCCTCCAATTGTGTCAGATTGTTCGGCGTCGAGTGGTGCGGCTGGGTCCGGGCTGTTATTTGCGGGTTCCCCCTCCCATGCTACGGATGGCTTGAACAATCTTTCCAAAAAGATGTTGGGGGGGACTGCATCGCGTTTTGCTCCGATGCGTGCCAGGACGTCCGCTGCTTGATTGTTTTCTCGGGCTATATGGTGAAACTCCAGCCCTTCGAACCGAGCTGACATTTTTAGGACGGCGTTGCGGTAAGCTGCCATTTTTGGGTCCTTGGCGTCGAAGTCTCCATTTATTTGGGATATCGCGAGGTTTGAATCCCCGCGTACCTCTAGGCGCTGGATACCCATGGATACTGCTATCCGGAGACCATGTAGGAGGGCCTCATATTCGGCTGCATTGTTGGAATCCGTGTACATGATCTGGAGCACATATTGGACTGTGTCTCCTGTGGGGGACGTCAGGACGACGCCAGCCCCCAGTCCGGCCAACATTTTGGAGCCGTCGAAATGCATAATCCAGTTTGAATATGTGCCGTACTCTTTAGGGAGCTCGGCCTCCGTCCATTCTGCGACGAAGTCGGCCAAAACTTGCGATTTAATAGCTCGCCGTGGCTTATAGGTTATATCGAACGGGAGAAGCTCGATGGCCCATTTTGCAATCCGGCCCGTTGCATCGCGGTTGTTGATAATATCGTTGAGTGGTACTTCCGAGGCTACTGTTATGGAACACTCTTGAAAGTAGTGTCGTAGCTTCCGGGATGCCATGAATACCGCGTATGCAATCTTTTGATAATGCGGGTACCGTGATTTGCATGGAGTGAGGACAGTGGACACGTAGTAGACCGGCCTTTGAAGGGGGAATTTGTGTCCATCCGTTTCCCGCTCGACAACGAGCACTGCGCTGACAACTTGATGTGTTGCTGCAATGTACAATAACATTGGTTCGCCGGTGTTCGGCGCGGCCAGGACTGGGTTTGTTGCCAATATGGCTTTTATTTCATCAAGTCCGGCCGTGGCGGCATCCGTCCACTCGAAGTGTTCGGTGCGCCGAAGGAGGCGATAGAGGGGTAGTGCCTTTTCTCCCAAGCGGGAGATGAAGCGGCTTAAAGCCGCCACGCATCCGGTTAATTTTTGTATTTGTTTGAGGTCCTTTGGGATATCCAATTGTGACAAAGCTCGGATCTTGGCTGGATTTGCTTCAATTCCTCTACCGGATACAATGAAGCCCAAGAGCTTTCCGGCTGGAACGCCGAAGACGCATTTTTCCGGGTTGAGCTTGATGTCATATTTTCGGAGGTTATCGAATGTAAGCCTCAAGTCGTCTACTAGAGATTCGACATGTCTTGATTTGACGACCACATCATCCACATACGCCTCCACTGTTTTGCCGATCTGGTTTGCCAGACATGTCTGGATCATGCGCTGATATGTTGCGCCGGCGTTTTTCAGCCCGAAGGGCATTGTGTTGAAGCAGAATGGGCCGTATGGTGTGATGAATGCTGTTGCGGCTTGGTCTGATTCTGCCATCTTGATTTGATGGTAACCGGAGTATGCGTCGAGGAAACACAACGAATCGTGTCCTGCGGTGGCATCGATAATTTGATCGATACGGGGGAGGGGGAAGGGATCCTTTGGGCAAGCCTTGTTAAGGTCTTTAAAATCGACACACAGGCGCCAGGATTTGTCCTTCTTTGGTACCATCACCAGGTTTGCTAGCCAGTCCGGATGTTTTATGTCTCTAATGAATCCGGCCTCCAATAGCTTGGCTAGCTCCTCTCCCATAGCCTGTCTCTTGGGTTCGGAAAAACGCCGAAGGGCTTGTTTGACAGGTTTGAATCCTTTTAGGATATTTAAGCTGTGTTCGGCCAGCCTGCGTGGGATCCCTGGCATGTCTGAAGGGTGCCAGGCGAAAATGTCCCAGTTCTCTCGTAGGAACTCTCGCAGTGCGGCGTCTACATCAGGGTTCAGTCGTGCCCCGATGGAAGCTGTTTTATTGGGGTCCGTTGGATGGACCTGGAATTTGACTATTTCGTCAGCTGGCTTGAAGGATGTGGATTTGGATCTCTTGTCGAGTATCACATCATCCCTGTTAACCGTGGAGCGCAGCGCAGTCAGTTCCTCGGCCGCTAAGGCTTCGGATAGTGCCTCAAGGGCTAATGCGGCCGTCTTGTTTTCGGCGCGGAGTGCTATGTCCGGATCACTAGCTAGAGTGATAATTCCGTTCGGCCCGGGCATCTTAAGCTTCATGTACCCGTAATGGGGTATTGCTTGGAAGATTGTGAATGCTTCCCGCCCTAGTAAAGCGTGATATCCGCTTTTGAACGGGGCCACCTGAAACGTGACTTCTTCGGACCTGTAATTATCCGGCGTGCCGAACACCACATCTAGTGTGATTTTTCCTGTGCAGCGCGCTTCCCGACTGGGGATTATTCCTCTAAAGGTTGTGCTGCTTCGCTCGATGCGGTTCCAGTCTATTTCCATTTTTTGAAGGGTTTCCTCATAAATGAGGTTCAGTCCGCTGCCTCCATCCATGAGCACCTTGGTGAGGCGAAAGCCGTCCACTATGGGACTGAGGACCAATGCGGCTGGTGCTCGGGCTGTTCGGAATCTAGGTTCATCACTTGCGTTGAAGGTAATAGCAGTGTCGCTCCATGGATTTATTGTTGCAACTTGATAGACTTCGGCGAGGCTGCGGAGTGTTCTTTTTCGCATATTGTTTGATGCGAAAGTCTCGAAGACTGTGAGAACGGTACTGGTGTCCTCGGGCTGGCTTTCTGCGGCCTCCAGAATTAAGAGGTCCTCGCCAATTTTGGCCACCTGCCGGAGTATCCAACATGCTCTAAGGCTGTGAGTTGGTGTGGCGTCCTCTGTACTGTGAATTCTACAGGGTCCATCAAGCCACCTTTCCAGTACGGTTCCATGCCCTGTAGAGGGTTTTGGCTTTTTGGTGTTTATCCCGGGTGTCCTATGATGATGCACCCTCTTAGTTCGGACGGGATTACTATTCAAGGCCGGATTATCCCAAAATTTTATTTCGGTTTTCCAGGCGCTTTCCATCGCACAGTATTTTTGTACTATGGACGCCAAGTCAGCGAAGCGTGTAATATCACGACGACTTACGGCGTTAAGGATTCCCTCGTCCGTGCAATTACTGCAGAAAATTGAGATTGCGTCTCCCTCGCGGCAATCCTTTATCCTGTTCATAACCAGGAGGAATCTGGCCCAGTAATGATGTACTGTTTCCTCGGGCCTCTGCCTGATTTGGGAGAGATCGCTTATGTTCGGGTGGGCGGGTGTCGTTGAATCTGAAACCTCACCCAATCCAAGATTCGGAGGCCGAAGAGTTTCCGAACTCTGAAGTTCGGATTCTTGGATGTTGTCCAACGAATCTATCCCGTTGCCTGATCCTAAGCTCAGGTCTTGAGTTACATCCTCCTCTCCGCGGGTATCCGGCTTGGAGGGGTCGGGAATTCGGACGTAGCTAGTCCTTAAAATAGATGAAGGGTCGCCGCACTGCGCCTCTACCACGGCAACGTGGTGGGTGACTTGGGGAGAGTTAATTTCTCTTAGATCGGGTTTAAGCCCAACCTGGTCGTAATCCGTAGCGACCCCCAGGGCGGCGATGCGATCCAAGAGCTCGTTTACGGAAGAGAGCTCCATTGGATCTAGCTGCTCGACGAGCTCCGAGCTGACGTGTAGGTTGCTTTTGATGACCCGAGAGGTCACCGTCGGCGCAACAGCCGAACAGGCGGTCATGAGGAAACCACCTAGCCGGAGAGTTTGGCCGACAGCCAAGGCTCCCTTAGCAACGGCGCCGTCTTTAAAGACGGGAGGAGGCATCCTTCCTGATTGCGACGGCACAGAGGAACTCTCAATGAAAGCACCAATGTCGGTGTCAAAACCGGCGGATCTCGGGTAGGGGGTCCCAAACTGTGCGTCAAGGCCGGATGGTAACAGGAGACAAGGGACACGATGTTTTTACCCAGGTTCGGGCCCTCTCGATGGAGGTAATACCCTACTCCTGCTTGATTAATATTGATGATATGGGTAGTACAAGAGTAGATCTACCACGAGATCAAGGAGGCTAAACCCTAGAAGCTAGCCTATGGTATGATTGTTGTATATGGAGTTGATGTCCTACGGACTACAACCCTCCGGTTTATATAGACACCGGATAGGGTTAGGGTTACACATATTCGGTTACAATGGTAGGAGATCTTGAATATCCGCATCGCCAAGCTTGCCTTCCACGCCAAGGAAAGTCCCATCCGGACACGGGACGAAGTCTTCAATCTTGTATCTTCATAGTCCAGGAGTCCGGCTGAAGGTATAGTCCGGCTACCCGAACACCCCCTAATCCAGGACTCCCTCAGCTAGGGTTAAACAAGGTCGGTTACAAAGGAGGAGATATGCATATCCGTATTGCCTAGCTTGCCTTCCACGCCAAGTAGAGTCCCATCCGGGCACGAGATGAAGTCTTCAATCTTGTATCTTCATAGTCTAACAGTCTGGCCAAAGAATATAGTCCGGCTGTCCGTAGACCCCCTAATCCAGGACTCCCTCAGTAGCCCCTGAACCAGGCTTTCAATGACGATGAGTCCGGCGCGCAGTATTGTCTTCGGCATTGCAAGGCGGGTTCCTCCTCCGAATACATCACGGAAGAATTTGAATACAAGGATAGTGTCCGACCCTGCAAAATAAGTTCCACATACCACCGTAGAGAGAATAATACTTCCACAAATCTAATCTGCTGACACGTCTTGGCAACACGACATTATGTCATGGCCCGGTGATTATTCAAACCGTTTCCTTTAACTAGCCCCGCACATAACGCGAGGCAGTTTTTTGACACGTCTTGTCAAAGTAGAGATCGTGTCCCCTTATCACGGGATTCTCATCAATACGGGCGTGGGTAACCCAACCGCGCCATCGATTACGGCGCTTGGGGGATAAGCGAGTTTTACAGGCTAGTGGGGGCGCATAGTTTCGGACGCCCATATAAAAGGACAAGGATTCACCTTTCTATCCATGCCTTCTTCCTCCTTCGCTCATCCACTTTTGCACACTCGAGCTCCAGCGCCCAAGTCCGCATTTCCCACCTCCACCTTTTCCAATCATGTCCGGAGTGGGAGGCAAGTGGATGATCTCCTCCGTCACAGAGGGACACATCAAGAAGCTGAGGAGAGCCAGATACCTGCCCGATGACATCACGCACCGGCTCCCAGATGAGGGGCAGCTCATCCCCACCCTCAAGCCCCATGAGAGGGTAGTGTTCCTTACCCACTTCCTCCGCGGACTGGGATTCCCTCTCCACCCATTCGTCCGGGGGCTCATGTTCTACTACGGCCTGGATTTCCATGTTCTGGCCCCGAACTTCATCCTCAATATCTCGGCGTTTATCGTCGTTTGTGAGGCCTTCCTCCGCATCAAGCCCCACTTCGGCTTATGGCTGAAGACCTTCAATGTCAAGCCGAAGGTAGTGAGAGGCCTCCAGGCGGAGTGCGGAGGTGCCATGGTGGGAAAGATGCCCAACGTCACATGGCTCGAGGGCTCCTTCGTGGAGACCGTAAAGGGGTGGCAATCGGGGTGGTTCTACATCACCAAGCCGCGTGACCCTAAATGGGCAGCGGCCCCCGAGTTCCAATCTGGCATCCCCACGCGGCTCACCTCCTGGAAAGAGAAGGGCCTGTCCTGGGGTAGTTTGGGAGAGCTGACCGGACTCCAAACATGTATTCAAAACATAGTGAACAAGAAGCTCAAACTCGTCAACGAAGTCCAGGTCGTGCTCATCCGCCGGATCCTCCCGTGCCAACAACGGGCTTTCAACTTGTGGGAGTTCGACCCGGCCCAGCACCGAACTCTGAACAGGCTCTTCGAAACAACTCACGAGGATGCCTGGAAGGTGCTATTCAAGGGTGCCGAGGTTCCCCCTCCCACTACCGAGGATCGCGGATTCTGCGCTAAGCGCCAAGCTAGCGCGGTAAGCTGTGTTACCTCTCACAGGATACTTGTTTTCATAGTTTGATCCTATGCAGGATCTAAACTCCCATACCTTTGACAGGACTGGCAGGAGACGGCCGGACAGATCGATTGTCTGGCTCCTTTGCCCGAAGGCCCAGTGGACGCTCTCCTGACGAAGATGCTGACTCCGGCCCCTTACAAGGTGCCGGAGAAGACCAAGAAGGCCAAGGGAACTCGAAAGAGTTCCTGACACCAGGCGTCATCGGATTCATCATCCGATAACTCTGCGGCACACTCCTCCCCCGAAGACGAGGAGGAAGAAGAAGATGCTCCCCCTCCAGTTGGGGGAGACAAGAAAAGGAAGGCCGCCCCAACTGGGGAGGCTGAAGGGTCCAAGAAGGGAAGGACTCTCCTTCCGGACAGTTCCACCACCGCCGCCGAAGGCGAAGATGAGTGGCTGCTTAGGGCCAAGCCCCTGGTGAAGTCGTGAGTATTCGGATACCAGAGTAACTCATAGCATTCTTTTGTCGCACTGCTTCCCCTAACGCCGAATATGATTATGCAGGCCGCCACGAGCCAGTATCGATGTATCGTCAGACGGCTCCCTGGGCTTGTCGGATATGGATAGTGATCCACTTCTGACCGCCACCTCCCCTTGCCCTGCGGACGACGCCGAGGTATTGTCTCAAGAGGCACCGGGTGGAGGGGAGACAGTCCCAAAGGCGCCTCAAGGCGACCTTCCGGACTCTGGGAGCAGAGGGGACAAGGCCCCCGAGGGCTCCGATTTCGGCCCTCAGCCAAACACCGTGCCGGAACCTCCAGCGGTTCCGGATTCGGGCAGGCGGCCTCCTTCCAAGAGGGGCAAGACGCCTGTGTCGGTGACCTCTGTCCATCCAGAGGCGCCGGACAATCTGCTGGAAGCACTTCGCAGCACTTCCATCGACGAGGAGCACCGTACTATTATGAGTGCGGTGGTCCAGAAGGTTCAGTCCGCCCAGAGCGGATTGACTGAAGCCTGTGCCAGCCTTCTAACAGGCTTTGAGGTAAGTGTTAAAATATAGGAAAAATATTACCACATAGACAGTACCATGATGCTCTGTTCGGTGTTCACAAAGAAAACCCGAACAGAGGATCAAACAATATCGCAGGAGTCTAATATAAGTATGTCAATATGCGTATGCAGGCTTCGCTCCTGGCATCTGCCGCACTAACTACGGAGGTTGTCGCACTCAAGCAGGACCTTAAAGGGTCCAAGGACGAGCTCGGCCTTGCCAAGAGGCAGCTCGAGGAGAACAAAGGTAAGTAATACCCTGTCTATAGATATGTATATATAAAACAAGACGCGATTGCAAAATGACAGGATCATCGTATGTTTGCCAGGGGCCGCGACCGAAGTGGCGACCCTAAAGCAAGCGTTGTCCAAGGCCGTAGATAAAGCGGCCAAGGAGCGCACTAAGCGGGAAAAGCAAGAGGCTCGGGTGGGCGAGGTGCAGCAAGAGCTCCAGGCTCTCGTGGCGAAGCACGAGGCGTTGGAGCTTGACTCGAAGACGCAAGAGTTTGAGCTTGTCGCGGCCCTCGAGAGCGCAAAAAGTGCCAAGGCCGAAGCCCAAAAGGCCCTCTAGGAGATTGACGCGATGAAGAAAATATCGGCGGGTAAGGCATTCTATATGCAAAGCAAGCATGTGAAAGTAAATTACCTATTACTTACCCGAATCCGGAGCTCTCCAGGAGCATTCATAGATTTGGCCCACCGCGTGTCGGATGCCGCATAGTTTTGCCAGGCCAAGGAGGGGAGCTCAACGGAGAAGCTGTTCTGGTCTCAATATACTGGGACCGAACACCCGGTGCCTATGAGCGACCAGCTGAAGCAGCTGGTCGAGCTACACAAAGTGGCCGAACAGGCCATGAAGGGCCTTATAGTCCGGCTGTGGCCTGGTGACGCCCTTCCGAACAGCTACTTCGGCCTGGTGAGGCGGCTTGTGGATGCCTGCCCACGGCTGGATGTCGTCAAGCGGTCCGTCTGCATTGAAGGTGCACGCCGGGCTTTCGCCCATGTGAACGTGCAATGGGCCAAGCTAGACGCCGTGAAGCTGATCAAGGAAGGACCATCGCAGGGCAAGGAGCATCGCACCCCCCAAAATTTATAATGAGGGTGTCCTGAAGGGTGCCCGTCTTGTAGCGGACGAATGTTCCAAGGATGTAATATTTGAGTAAACTTGCTCGTGTGATCATGTATGATGAAAACTTGTTTCATATGCGCTATGCAACACTTGTTTGAATTTAAAATATTACCTTCTGTTTGGCTGTTTATCCAATCTGAGAGATGGCTAGTCCTCGGCTTCTGCCCCCATGCCACGAGTGCTGGGGTGTTCGGGATAAACCTGAGCACTCTTGTTCCCATTTTTGGGTCCTTCGAGGGAGGTGCTTAGCACAGCGAACAAGGCAACCAGACTAATAATGCTTTATCACTCTCACTTAGCCATAGAATTCTACAATTTTAAATTTCGGTGAAGCCCCTGGTATTCGGAAGGCCGAATTTGGGGCGCGATACACGCCTTTAAGCCGGTTAGGACCGGCTCCTTGCTCTAAGCGGCATAAGTCTTTAGGGACTCGAAACCTCGCCGAACAGCAACCAGTCTCTCGCCTTATCATGACAGTCAGTTTTAGCTTTCTCTACTGAGGTGCTTAGCCCAGCAGAACCGGGGCACAATCGCAGTAGTTCTCCAAGCGCTACCTTAGCCGATAGAGCGGAACATAAGGTACCAAAACATAGGAGCCGGGCAAACCCAACATTTGACCAAAGACATGATTTGGAGCTGATGCATATAATGCTATAAGTTCGGGGTGCCGCACTTGTGAAAGTGTTCGGACTTCTCACACCATATTGTGGGGTACTTAAGCCCCTAGTGTGTTGGCCGTACCAAAGTGTACGGTTGCAAGGTGTCATTAATGAACACATAAAAAAAAGAAGAATGCAATAATGGTCTTAATGCTATGCATTGTTTATTCAAATAGATGCATTAAAGCAGAATGATACAGATAATGCGATAAGCAAAAAGTACGACTATGTCCCTTCCAAGGGCAAGCTGAGGAATAGTATTAAAGCAAATATTTCACTCGTTATCATAATCCACCTGGGAGTTCCATGGTGTGACGTAGCTTTCTGCCTCTCTTGGTTGCTGCATCATGTGTTCGGCAATCATGCTGCCGGACAAGGTTTCCAGAGATTAAAGTCCTGAAAGAGAAAAATAACAAAGCGGGAATCCCCTAGTGCAGTTTAGGCCGCCTCTTGGGCCGTGCCGTAGTTGTGCCCCCTCCCGACCTGTGCCCATGCTGTTTTTAATGCATAATTATGTACATTTGGCACGGATTTCGCCGCTTGGCTGGGACTGGGGTGGGGGGCGCATTGCTACGCGAGGTCAGATCGTGCCACGCGGTCTAGTTGCCGATTACTCCAAGCGCGCTTGAAGGTGTCCGGGTCTTGAAACGCCGAACTGGTGGATTGCCTTGAGAGGCTGCTTTGCGCTTTTGCTGCGAGGGCCGCAGTGTGCTCCTCCGTTCGGAGAGAGCGCTCTGTGTTTCCATTAACTGTAATAACCCCACGAGGTCCTGGCATCTTGAGCTTGAGGTATGCATAATGCGGTACCGCATGGAATCTCGCAAATGCGGTTCGCCCGAGCAGTGCATGATAACCACTGCGGAACGGGACTATATAAAAGATTAATTCTTTGCTTCGGAAGTTATCCGGGGATCCGAAGACCACTTCCAGTGTAATTGAGCCTGTGCAATGGGCTTCTACACCTGGAATGACGCCTTTAAAGGTCATTTTTTTGGGTTTGATCCTTGAGGGTTCTATACCCATTTTGCGCACTGTGTCCTGATAAAGCAGGTTCAGGCTGCTGCCGCAATCCATAAGGACTCGAGTGAGGTGAAATCCGTCAATGATTGGGTCTAGGACCAGTGCAGCGAATCCGCCATGACGGATACTAGTGGGGTTGTCCCTGCGATCGAAGGTGATCGGACAGGAGGACCATGGGTTGAACTTTGGGGCGACTGGCTCCAACGCATATACTTCCCTGAGCGCACGCTTCCGCTCCCTCTTGGGGATGTGGGTTGCGTATATCATGTTCACCGTCCGCACTTGTGGGGGGAACCTCTTCTGTCCTCCGGTGTTTAGCTACTGGGGTTCCTCTTCGTCATCGCTGTGTGACCCTTTATCTTTATCTTCGGCAATTAACTTGCCGGCCTGCTTGAACACCCAACATTCCCTGTTGGTGTGGTTGGCTGGCTTGTCAGGGGTACCGTGTATTTGACACGAGCGATCGAGTATGCGGTCCAAACTAGACGGTCCCGGAGTGCTTCTTTTAAATGGCTTTTCCCGCTGACCGGGTTTAGAGCCTTTGAATCCGGCATTGACTACCGTATTCTCAGTATTATCGATGTTAATGCGGCGCTTATGTTTGTTGCGACGTGACCTACTATTGCCGTCCTTGGTATCCGAAGTACCATGGTTTTTTGATATGTTGTTACTGCGAGCCAGCCAGCTGTCTTCTCCCGCACAAAAGCGGGTCATGAGTGTCGTGAGGGCTGCCATAGATTTCGGCTTTTCCTGTCCAAGGTGCCAGGCAAGCCACTCGTCGCGGATGTTATGCTTGAAGGCTGCTAGGGCCTCTGCATCCAGGCAGTTGACGATTTGATTTTTCTTTGTTAGGAACCGTGTCCAAAATTTCCTGGCCGATTCTTCTGGCTACTGAATTATGTGGCTCAAGTCATCAGCGTCTGGTGGTCGCACATAAGTGCCCTGAAAGTTGTCGAGGAATGCGGCTTCCAGATCTTCCTAACAGCTAATGGACTCTGCTGGCAAGCTGTTAAGCCAATGCCGCGCTGGTCCTTTGAGCTTTAGTGGGAGGTATTTGATGGCATGTAAGTCATCGCCGCGGGCCATGTGGATGTGGAGGAGGAAATCCTCGATCCATACTACAGGATCTGTTGTGTCGTCGTATGATTCAATATTTACGAGTTTGAGACCCTCTGGGATTTGATGATCCATTACTTCGTCGGTGAAGCATATGGGGTGTGCGGCGCCTTTGTATTGGGCTATATCGCGACGCAGCTCGAATGGGTCTTGCCCGCTGTGTTCGGCCCGGCCAGATTGACTTTTACTGTATCCGGCGTGACGTTTATCGTCTCGCATAGTGGCGCGCCCTCGTGATCCGTAGATCGATCTTGCATGTTTTGCTTTGTCCTCCAATACATCTCGCAGGTCTGGCGTATTTCCCCGTGCCTTTTTATTTGAATGGCGTCGGGGTGCAGGCTGAGTTTTTGGCTGGAATGCCTCTCTATTGCAGCCACGAGGTGGCCGATCAGCCGCGTCATATGCTTCTTCCTCCAGTTGGGGTAGCAACCTGCATTTTGGGTAATTCTTGGAGGGGCGCTCGAGTTTATATTCCTCGGCCGTGAGGACTTCAGTCCATCTATCAGCTAGCATATCTTGATCAGCTTCAAGCTGCTGCTACTTTTTCTTAAGGCTATTTGTCGTGGCCATAAGCCGGCGCTTGAAGCGCTCTTGTTCGACGGGATCCTCTGGCACGGCGAATTCGTCATCGCCGAGGCTTGCCTTGTCTTCGGAGGGGGCATGTAATTATCATCCTTCGCTTCTCCATCTGCTGCTCTCTCAGGAGGGCTGGCTCTTCCATCCTCCTGCTCTAACTCTTGCTGGAGGGGGTTATTGTTTTCTTCGGTACTATCCGGAGTGTTATTACCTCCTATGCCGGTATCACCACTTTTGCTTTGGCGGGACTTAGAGCGGCGCCACTGACGTTGGCGTTTGGGCTGCTTCTTGGAGGGGTCATCCTCTGCTGTCTCATCGCCATTGCCTTCTTTGGGTGTATCCACCATGTATATATCGTATGATGAGGTGGTTGTCCAGTGCCCTGTTGGCAGTGGTTCCTCTTCGTCTCCCGCATCGTCGTCCATACCATCGATGTCTTCGGAGTCGAAGTCGAGCATGTCGGTTAAGTCATCGACAGTGGCTACTAAGTGGGTGGTGGGTGGGCCGCGAATTTCTTCGTCGTCCGCATCCCAGTCCTGCCGGACATAGTTCGGCCAGGATACTCCTAACAAGGAGAGAGACCTTAATGAGTTCAGTATGTCACCGAAGGGCGAGTGCTGAAAGATATCCGCGGAGGTAAACTCCATGATCGGCGCCCAATCGGATTCGATAGGAACGGGCGCAGGCGGTTCGGAGTCCGGGCTGGAGAAAGATCCGGCAGTTTAACAATACGGTTCTCGTGCAAGGTAAGGTCGATGTTCGGCTCGATCGCCGCTGAGGGTAAGGCCTCCGTGGCGGGGTCCATCCACCCGTCCATGGATGGCGCAACTGGCTCCGAATTAAGGGTCGGAGCGGCTGCCGGTGCGATCTCCTGAACACTGTCTGATGGTAGAGCTAAATCATAGTCATCGTGATCGCGTGACGCACAAGGCAGAGGCTCGAATCCGTTGAAGATCAAGTCTCCGCGGACATCGGCCGTGTAGTTTAAGCTTCCAAACCTGACCTGGTGGCCAGGGGCGTAGCTTTCAATCTGCTCCAGATGGCCAAGCGAATTGGCCCGCAGTGCAAAGCCGTCGAACACAAAGATCTGTCCGGGGAGGAAAGTCTCACCCTGGACTGCATCGCTATCGATGATAGTAGGAGCCATCAAGCCTGACGGCGACGACATAGAGGAACTCTCAATGAAAGCACCAATGTCGGTGTCAAAACCGGTGGATCTCGGGTAGGGGGTCCCGAACTGTGCATCTAAGGCGGATGGTAACAGGAGGCAGGGGACACGATGTTTTACCCAGGTTCGGACCCTCTTGATGGAGGTAAAACCCTACGTCCTGCTTGATTAATATTGATGATATGGGTAGTACAAGAGTAGATCTACCACGAGATCAGATAGGCTAAACCCTAGAAGCTAGCCTATGGTATGATTGTATGTTATTATTGTGTCCTACGGACTAAAACCCTCCGGTTTACATAGACACCGGAGAGGGCTAGGGTTACACAAGGTCGGTTACAAAGGAGGAGATATGCATATCTGTATTGCCTAGCTTGACTTCCACGCCAAGTAGAGTCCCATTCGGACACGAGATGAAGTCTTCAATCTTGTATCTTCATAGTCTAACAGTCCGGCCAAAGAATATAGTCCGGCTGTCCGGAGACCCCCTAATCCGGGACTCCCTCAGCTACCGTCGAACTAAGCAAAATAAGACGCACAAAGGATAAACATCACATGCAATCAATATAAATGATATGATATGGCCATCATCATCTTGTGCCTTTGATCTCCATCTCCATAGCACCGTCATGATCACCATCGTCACCGGCTTGACATCTTGATCTCCATCGTAGCATCATTGTCGTCTCGCCAACTATTGCTTCTACGTCTATCGCTACTGCTTAGTGATAAAGTAAAACAATTACATGGCGATTGCATTTCATACAATAAAGCGACAACCATATGGCTCCTGCCAGTTGCTGATAATAGTGTTACAAAACATGATCATCTCATACAACAATTTATATAATCATGTCTTGACCATATCACATCACAACATGCCCTGCAAAAACAAGTTAGACGTCCTCTACTTTGTTGTTGCAAGTTTTACATGGCTGCTACGGGCTTCTAACAAGAATCGTTCTTACCTATTCATCAAAACCACAACGTAGTATAGTGATTGCTTTTTGATCTTCAGAAAGAACCCTGATCATTGAAACTGATTCAACTAAAGTTGGAGAAACAAACACCCACTAGCCACCCGTGTGCGAAGCACGTCGGTAGAACCAGTCTTGTGTAAGCGTATGCGTAATGTCGGTCTGAGCCGCTTCATCCAACAATACCGCTGAATCAAGAATCAACTACCGATGGCAACATACTCACGCCCGCAACTCCTTTGTGTTCTACTCGTGCATATAACACTACGCATAGACCTGGCTCGGATGCCACTGTTGGGAACGCAGTATTTCAAAAAAAATCCTATGATCACGCAAGATCTATCTACGAGATGCATAGCAACAAGAGGGGAGAGTGTGTCTACATACCCTCATAGACTGAAAGCGGAAGCATTATGAAACGCGGTTGATGTAGTCCGACGTCTTAGCATTCCAACCGATCAAGTACCAAATGCACGGCACCTCCGCGATCTGCACATGTTCAGCTCGGTGACGTCCCTCATACTCTTGATCCAGCTAAGGCCGAGGGAGACTTTCGTCAGCACGACGGCGTGATGACGGTGATGATGAAGTTACCGACGCAGGGCTTCGCCTAAGCACTACAGCGATATGACCGAGGTGGGAATCTGTGGAGGGGGGCGCCGCACACGGCTAAGAAAAATTTCAACTTGTGTGTCTATGGGGTACACCCTCCCCCGTATATAAAGGAGTGGAGGAGGGGAGGGCCGTCCCTCTCTATGGCGCGCCCAAGGGGGGCGTCCTACTCCTAGTAGGAGTAGGTTTCCCCCCTTCCCTAGTTGGAGTAGGAGAAGAAGGAAGAGGGAGGGAGAGAAGGAAAGGGCGGGCCGGACCCCCACCCCAATTCGGATTGGGCTTCGGGGAGCGCCCTCCACCTGGCCGCCTCCTCTCTCTCCCACTAAGGACCAATAAGGCCCATTGACTCCT